>NW_021226375.1:0-9353 GCF_002162155.2 Triticum dicoccoides | reverse complement strand
GCGGGCGTTTGAACGAGTGCGGACCGGAGCGGTTCCATTCATTCCGGGCCCACCCCCTCCGGCGTGGCGTGGTAGGTGGCTCCGTCACTGCCCGTCGCCTTCATTTCCATCCCCTCCCCGTGACTCGACTGACGCCGCCGGCCAATTCCTCCATTTCCACGCGCTTCGCTCCCAGAATTTCCTCTCACTCGGGGAGACTTGTGCTCCAGTCAGTCAGTCAGCCAGTCTCCTCCCCCGCCTCCGCCCCGAACCCCATGGACCACCTCGCCGGGGCATCCGTCTCCTCCGCCGACGACCCCGCCCCCTCCACGGGAAACGACGGCGGCCTCCTCGACGTCATCCGCGCCGTCGAGCGCGCCGAGGGCACCATCCGCGACCAGGTCAGCCACCCCTCCCCCCCTTCCCTAACTAGCTAGCTTAGCCAATCCGTCCGTGCCGCCGGAAGAACCGGCGATCCCCTTCCGCCCGCCGCCCAATCGAATCGCCCTCTTCTCTGCCCTACCACGAGGTTCCAAATTCACGATTTTGATTATAACAAGAGGGCGATTCGGCCTTTTCCGGCTGAGCTCGCCAACTAGAATAGTTATCATCCAAATTCACCAGTGGAGTGCCAGTCAAATTGCCCCAACAATTTTGATTATAACCACTTCCCACATGTTATCCATCCGTCCTTCAGACAAAACCGCCCTGAATGCAGTTTACAACTTGTTAGTCAGTCGCGTGATTTGCTCAACCAAACGCACCAATCTGATTCTCAGTTTTCCGTTATCTGATCCTAGTTGCAGGAGAACAGCAGGCTCAAGGAGGAGCTCATGAAGAAGACGCGCCTGCTGCAGAGGGTCGTAAGTGCTCGCACCCCACGCAATCAATCATTCATTCATCCATCTCCCTTTTGTTTGTTACCGGCGCACGACGGCAGGCACAACAATTCCTACCTATCACACTGGTGTTGCTAGCATGGCTATATGACTCAAGATGTATCGTTTTTTACGAGCTGTTTACTTGGTTTCAGAGCGAGGATGCCGCATCCCAAGCCACTTTCGGCGCTGGCGCGAGCCAGGAGCCCCGCGCCTCCGTCGTCGCTGGCAAGATGGACGGCCCCAACAAGCCTTACGACGGCGCTGCTCCGGCGAACCCGCGAGGCGCCTCCGCTCTCCGTCAGAACGGGGTTTCAGAGAGTGGAGGAGACCCCCTGATGCATCAACAGATGAGACACAACAAGTACCTCGACAGCGGCCAGGCCAACGGCGCCTTTAGAAGGGAGCCGGCAGGCATGGACAATGGCGGACCGTCGCACTTCTCCACTCCGTCGTCTCGCTCCGTTTCTCCAGCCAGGTAACTCCAGCACATAAATATGGTGTTTGTTTCCTAAGGAGTTGTCTGTCTTAGAAGGAAGGGCCTTTTGATACCAGTACTGAATAGTGAAAATCCCTTCGCGCAGGCCTAGAAAAGAAGCCGATTATGATTCCAGACTCAACCTACCTGGACAGGGGTTACTGCCTGTTTCAGAGATGAACTCAAACATGTCCTGGAAGCAGGTCTGTTTGATTCCCTTGCAACACCATATGCATCTACATGAGCTAACGTTCCTGACAAAGGTCGTTCCTATGCAGGACCTTACTGTCAAGGTCAAAGAACACGAAGAAGAGATCACAGTATCACACAGTTACGGAAGCATCTGGATAACTATATAATAAAGGTGAATATTTCTGTACAGTGAAAAAGCACCCCATTCATGCTGTCTTTCCCTTTCTATCTTGGTACCTGACCGCAAGCTATTGCTGTTAGGAAGCACACATACTCAAGGAAAAATCGGTGCTGGAAAAACGCATCGCTTATATGCGCGTGGTAAGATATTTGCTTTATCGTGATTCTTTGGTTCCTTTGGTTGAGTGCACCGTATTATCTTTAAAACGGTTTTCTTTTTCAGGCATTTGATCATCAGCAGCAAGACTTGGTTGATGCAGCATCAAAGTCTTTAGCATATAGACAAGATATTATCGAGGAAAACATCCGCCTGGCATATGCATTGCAGGTACTTTTCTGTCATTGGAGTTTTCATGACTTGTATGCTTCCTTTGAATGGTTGCCAGATGTTCTATCTCTGCATCCTCAAGTAGAGATCATTTTAAATTGGTGCTGATTTCACGAGACCCATTTCAAATTGTATGAATTTGTTTGTATTCTATGAACTGAAGATTCTTATTGCATCTTTCTGTAAAAGATCCAAAATGCATGTAGAAACATTTATAGTAGATCAGAAAACACATTCACTGAAAGTTTATGAATGCATTTGTTATCTTAGTTGGGCCTGTGCCTTAGGATTGCAGCTCAAGTTTTACACGGTGATGTTACACATAACCATGTTTTTCAATAACCTAAGGAATCTTTTCACCTTAAAATACTTATGCAGCTCAGTTGCTACAATAGTTAGGTATGCTTTATGACCTATGAACTTGCAGTTTGAGAAACATCTATTGCATGAGAGTGCTTGACTGAGGGTAAGGTAAACAGAACGCAATTGGTTCTGTCATTTTTACATTTTGGAGTTCTCAGATTTTACTGTAAGATATTCCTGGTCTTGGACTTGGAATTTTGTAGTTAGATTCGAGTTTGATTTCTTTTGATATGTTAGATTTTCTGTGTACCATGATCATTTCATCTGTACAACCTGTTGACATAGTAGTAAAGGAACTGAAATGATACTGATTTTTTGTTCTGTTGCTGTATAGACTGCACATCAAGAGAGGTCAATGTTCATATCCTCTTTGCTGCCTATTCTGTCTGAATATGAGAACCTACGACCGTCTGTCCCCGATGCTCAATCCATTGTTGGTAATTTGAAGGTATGTCTTGTTTCCCGAAGTTTTGGCAGGAAGCCGTCATTGAGTAACTAGCACCTGAATATATTCATTGGAACTATATCAGTGCGACTAAGAAACATGGCACAACTTTTGATGATGAAGAGCAACTTGAGCACAGTTTAAAATTCAGAAATGCATAGATCAAGCTGATTCTGTTTTTGTTCTGAATTGAGCTGGAAGTGGCCAGGGCCTGAGTTAACCATTTGCTGAATGTGTGTTCCTCGCCCTGCAGGTTCTGTTTAGGCATCTGCAGGAGCAACTAATGCTCACCGAGGTGAGCCACATGAAGCTACAGTAAACATGCATTTTGTTTCAGAAGCGCAATGCGCACATACTCTGTAGTCAGTAGTGAGCTTGTCATGCTTGCACAGCTTACTGCTGATATTTTTCTTACAGAACTTTGAAGTTGCCTTGTGTGCAAACTTGGATGATGCAGGAGAAAGTTAAGGAGTCACACTATCAGATTACCCCATGGCAAAATGAATTGCCAAATAAGACCGGCCTTCCTGTGCAGTCACCTAACAACCCTCTTGGAAAAGTATCGGTAACTTCACTATAGCTCTACACTGCTTTTGTCATTATTATGTTACAACACACGCTTCCTTCCTCTAATAACCTTTTACGTACTTTCCCAGTACAAAAGCGGCCTTGATATTGTGCCCCAGACGCCATATCCTCAGGTACAATCTCCAATGTCTTCCCCTTCCCCTGTTCAAGCCAGAGGTAATTGGAAAAACCATCAAGTAATTCCAACTGAGGTTCCTACAAGAATTATGGATCAAGATTACGGAGGAAGGACCGCTCTTTCAAGCAGGTAGTGCTTATTCTTTAAGAGCTTAACAATTTACCTTTTGCTCTTTAACAGTGTTATCTGCAGTATTTCAGTCGCATGTTTATGGTAGTCATGCAAATACTTACTTAGCACCCAGATTACATCATCTATGTTAATTAATTGCCCAGCAACATCCTACTAGTTGCTGAAATGCTACCTGTACTATTATTGAGTTGGTTATGAGTTATGACACCTTACGTGGCTATCAATTTGGAGGCAACCAAAGGACCAAGAAGTGAAAAGAGAACTAAAAGAAAGAAAAAAGGGGGAAGGCAAGGGACAAGAACCAGGATCAGTAAAGTAACTTGGCTGGTTATCCGCACCTTCAGGATAAGCAACGATGAAGAAAAGGCAAACCAGCAAGTGACAAAAGGGAAAGGCTGGATAAAAACAACAGACATAAACACTTCTGAAGTTTGTTTTGTCCATGGCATTGATTAATGATTTATTGGATGATAGTATAATTTGGAAGAGCCATCACTGAATCTTGCAATTTCTAGGATAATCAATAATTCTGAAAAGTTCATTGATGTGTCACGTGTGCACATTTTGCTTCTGCTCTTGCTTTTTATATCGTTGTTTCATCTTGTTAACCATAAACTGTTTGCTGGCAGGTTTAGCACATTTATGTTAGTCTGTAATTTATCATATTGTATACACTTACTTAGGCATAACTAGAGTACTAAATGAGATTACTAATTTTATGATTGCAGCAACCAATTTAGGAAGGATGTTCCTGCTCAAGCGTCTCAACCGTAGAACATTTTGTTCTACGGTGTTGGGTCAAAAAAAAAAACGTGATTCTGATGCTCTGCAGTTTGGTTTCGTTGCTCAGAAGTCGAGCCTACCACTCGAGGGCCCTAGTAGAAGGTATGTCTTGGATGATTCTGTGGGGGCTGAAGACCAACATGTGCGCGAACCTTCTGCTCAGTGGGGTTCTGGAGACTCACCTAATTTAGAATCTGGCCTTGAGGAAGCAAACCCTTCATATCCCTATCTTCCTACTGTTCCCGAGGAGCCTGGTTCTTCTTTTTCTGAAGGTAGACTATTGGGTTAAGTTCATATAAAACTTACTCATCATAATTGTTTAGCATTGCATTCAGTCTGAAGATAGATGCCATTTCTTTCAATATGCAGCTGCAGAGGATGATCCATTGCCAGGCATAGAGGGTCTTCGAATCACGGGTGAGCCTTTTCCCGGACGGGACCTTCAAGCAAGTGGGTTCTCCATCAACGGAACCACAAGTTGTAATTTTGAGGTACGCTCCATACTTCTTGTTGACACACGTTTTGAATAAATATTATGTTTCTATCTCATCATACTTCTTGTTGGTTCAGATTTTCATGGGATTTTCATTTTTGCAATTCTTTTTTGTCTCTGCAGTGGGTTCGTCATTTGGATGATGGCTCCGTAAAATTCATAGAAGGTACTATTTTGTGTATGTGCTGCATAATAAGTGAATTTATGGTCTGTGACCTTGTTACTTATTATATCAGCAAGGATGCCATTGTGTCTCACATAACTCCTTTTTGTGCGCGTGTGTGTAGGAGCAAGGCAACCCACCTATTTGGTTACTGCTGATGATGTTGATAATCTACTAGCCATTGAAGTCCAACCCCTAGACGACAGAAAAAGAAAGGTAGTCAGTTTCTCATGTGCTGATCCTTATGCTATGATTTACATCTAGGAATCCTGGGACTGGGACTATGCATTTTTTGTGTTCCTTTTGAAATGACAAAATATTGAACTCTTGGGGACTGGGAGCTTCGTGATGGTGAGAATAAAATTTACTCAGAGTGTCATGTCGATCTTTGTGAAAACATGCGATGAAGCTGAATATTACTACAAAATGTGAGTGCTCTTCTTAAGTTCAAGGAAGTAGATCCAGATAACCTTTTGTAATTTTTCACTTCTGAACTCTACTGGTACTAGGAAAAGCACAGATGAGGGTCCCCACCCACCTCTTCTTTTTTTGTATTTCCTAAAGCACGAATCAAGCCTAGCAGTCACCTTTTTTTTTTCCTTCTGATCTCTTAGATCTCAGATTTGAGGAAGCTCAGGTCAATTGATCACTAGATATTTGCCATTAGTATCGATGCTCTTCTTTCTGTTTGTTGACATCCAGAATATTCCGACGGTGCGACAATCCTACCTGTGTTTTCTTTTCTTAAATTTCTTCCTTTATGAAATATTGATACCAGCAAGATGCTATGTAAGCTGGGTTGAAATCATGCAGACGGTTAAACTTTTTTCTAAAAAACCGATTTGCTTCTATAACTTCCAGTATTAAAATGTCTCGTTTCATTTTGAAACATTCGTGTTTTTCTATTGTAGGGTGACATCGTAAAGGTTTATGCTAACGATCAAGCAAAAATCACTTGCGGTGAGTATCGAAACTGTGAACATGCTGTTCCGCTTGCACTTTGTACGCGTCATAACTTGAGTAATCATCTTTGTTGCAGACCCTCAAACAAAGGAACTCATTAAGAAAACCCTTGAAGTTGGGCATGTGTCTTATCAAGTCCAACTGCCCGTACGTCTCCTGTCCTTTACAATTATCTACCAATAGCATTGTTACTGCTTTTTTGCGATGTCCCAAAACTAAATGAAATGTTTAATCCCATAATAGCAGGTGAGATTCTTAGACATGTGGGAACCAGCTGTTTTGGCAATAAAGAGGGAAGGTTACAGCATTAAATGTAACGGGCAGCGTGGTGTTGTTCTCACGGAGAAATTTCAGAAAGCAACTGCTGTATGTCCCTACTCTTCAGTATTAGTTTTTATTCTCCTGAATGTGGATCTTGGTCTGGAACTGCCAAGGGATTCTGTTGGTTCTTTCGGTACATGATTAGCACATTGATTTCCCTAAAATGGTCTGAAGGAGAACCAGTGGTAGCTAGGTGTCAGTACATACTCACCAGTAATTACCCTGAAATAAGTCTGGCAACTTTGTGATGTTCCGTATGTATAGTCGTGTAGATATCTCTGTTTCTATGCCTGCAAAATAAGAAAGTCCGGAAAAGCAGCCACAAACTGCGTGTTTCCTGAGTTCTTTCTGGGAGCAGGTGATCTGTGTTCCAGCTTACAGGATCCTTCTTCAAGTTTTACTGTGGATAGTGCAGATAGGGGTTACATTTATGGATGGGTCATCATCAGAGTTATCGTTGCCACCAGTATCATACTATTATTAGTGCCCTAGTTGTGAGGATTGACAAGTTGAAAAACCTTCCCTTCAGCATTCCCTTTCTATCAAACTGGTGAATTTTTTTAATTCTGCTTGTGCACTGCTTTCTCCATATCATATATTTTTCTACAGGAGATTGATAAACTCCTACCAAAAAATGTGGGCAGAGCAATAGAAATGACTCATGCATATAAGCTCAATCGCTTAAAACTGTACTTCTGTAAACTAGTCAACATCATGCTTTGGTTTTATTTTAACCAGCACTATATTATACGAAATCCAAGACATTTATGTTCCCTTTCGGGTTCTGGTTTTAACAATATTTCCCTTTTGCGTAAAGTATTTGATCTAAACCCGAGCATCTTAGTTGTTGTTGGATATGTATGCTGTAATATAACCACAAATTTCATGCTGTGCTTTCCAGATTAATATTCCATACGGATATGAGCGTCAGACAGAGTTTTCGATTGTGTCGGCTGATGGTGACGAGTATAATCTCCAGCCAGCAGACAATAACACGTGAGTTCTTCTCTGAAAACCTGCTTCATTATAAATAGGCGCATAGTTTTAATGCGTGCCCAAAATTTTTTGTTAGCAGCATGGGCTTCTGGCTGCCTGTAGTAAACAACTTTACATGTCATCGCTTTTTAAATTGAAAATTGACTCTTTTAGTATGATATGGACAGAAGTAAGTAGGTCGTTTCAGGACTAAATTCCTTATTAAGTATGATAGCTGGAATTGGAAATACTCCGCCAGATGCCCCCTTCCTTTCTGTCCCTGCTTTTCGTGACTGTTGGCATCATGTTAGTTTATTTATTACCGAAGAGGTTGTACAGTGTCATGTAGATTATACTATACGCCGCTTATCGTGCTGTGTATCCAAACTTTTTCGCAGGTCGCGGGATACGATTGTGCTGGTGCTAAGACTGTTCAGATCAATGGTATGAGCTCATCTACTAGTATCTCTCGCGAAAGCCACACCGCACACTACTAACAGCACCGCCCTCCATCACCATCTACTGCTGCTGCTATTATTTTGCATAACAACAACATGATCAGTTTGTTTGGTCATCATGAAGTGATGATGGCCCCCAGTACAGTACTGTATCCAAGCTCACACTAACATCTGACATAAGAGACCCCTACCTACTACTACTACCACTAACAAGAAGGTCCCAAAGGTCATACCTGCTAACACGCTGGGCATGAAGATCATGTGTTCCTTGAACCAACTCATGTGGATACTATTCTTTATGCAGGCCGTCGAGAAGCGGCGGGGGAGGAAGAAGGGCCTCTTCTTCAAGTAGACGACCGATCCGATCCGGCTTAATGTATATCCACCCGTGTTTATTCTTCTTGGAGTCTACAGTCGACATATATAGGGCTCTTGTGGTGATAGATATATAGATAGCCTGATAGATGGGCGTGGCGTGCTATATATTATTTTTGGTGGTATTGTATTTTTTCGTTGTGATCGAACGCTGAAGAACCTGATGAGATCGTTGTAAATGCTCGGTAGAAATGGAGAGGAGTTACCTTCTTGTTTTGTTTATTTACTGGTGGTGGTGATAGGAGATGGACACACGATTATCCAAATAATACACTACAATGTTGTGCACGGCTACCCGTCTGCACTGGGAGCTCCTATAAGGTCGCAGCGACTATTTATTGCATTAAGTGATCGCTGCGGGATGTCTCGCTGAAGCGTTTCAAGTAATGGGGGCCGGCCTATGTTCGCGCAGAAAAGAAAAAAATAGAAAAATAATACATGCGAGAAGCGGGATTCGATCTGCTATCCACTCCGCCCAAGTTTTGCTTCTGATAAGTGTGAGACGCCTTTTGTAGTTGATGCTTGTGACACCGGTTTTTACGGATTTTTTTTCTGTTTTTTCTTTTCTTTCATGTTCTCCACTTTTTGTTTAGTTTTCCTTTCCCTTCTTTTTTCCATTTTTTTGCTTTCTTTTGTTTTTGTTTCTTTTTTGGTTTTTCCTTAAAATGCTTGTTCAACATTTTTCAAATGCTTGTCAACATGTTTTCAATACTTGCTCAACACTTTCTTAAATACTTGTTCAACATTTTTATATACATGATCAGCATCTTTTCAAATACTTGTACAACATTATTTCAAATGCTTGTCAACATGTTTTCAATACTTGCTCAACACTTTCTTAAATACTTGTTCAACATTTTTATATACATGATCAGCATCTTTTCAAATACTTGTACAACATTATTTCAAATGCTTGTTAAACATTTTTTCAAGTCCTTGACAACATTTGTTTTTCAAATACTTATCAACATTTGTTTTTCAAATACCTGTTCAACATTCTCAAATACTTGTTCAACATGTTCATATACATGATCAACATTTTTTCAAATACTTGTACAACATTTTTTCAAATACGTCTTCAACATTTTTTAAAATATTGTTTAAAGAGTTTTTTTGTAATATATATATATATATATATATA
>NW_021226374.1:0-665 GCF_002162155.2 Triticum dicoccoides | reverse complement strand
TGCAGGTCTTCTTGATGAACCTGAAGAAGGTGTGTGGCTCGGTAGGTTCAACACCTTCAACACGCACCATGAAGGAGTCAAGGCTGTCCTCGATGGCATAGGACAGCTCCCTGACATCGTTTGCCCAAATTTTGACCAGCGGATCAAGCTGGTCTAGTGGCACGTCGGACACCTTCAGGAGCGCAACTTCTATGACCAGGAGCTCATCCTTCAGGTCCCTGATCCCCTTCTTCAAACGCTTCTGCAGGTTGTACTCCTCCTTGAGTAGCTCCCCCAGCTTGGGAAGCAGAGAGCTCATCGCCCCTGTGGCGAACTGCATCCTGACTCTCACCCTATCACTCTCTCACGTTTGCTAGCCTGCTGGCTCCTCTCCTCTCTTTTTCTCTGCCTCAGTTTCTACTATCTCCTTTGAGAAGCTCTTGCTTGCTGGTTGTGGCTATGTTGCTGCCGCTTGTATGTGTATATGGACTACTACCTAGCTAGTTTGATTGGATCTGAAGCTTCTTTGTGACTGGAGTGATAAGGACGCGGTTGCAACTTAAGCTCCACCTAATAGTTTTCTTACTAGTTGCGCGCAACTGGCGTTTGAAAAGAGGTGCTTTTCCAAGGAGGACGTGATGGGTAATGGCTAGCACGTGCCAAGCATCTCTAGATCTGCGCATGGT
>NW_021226373.1:0-5115 GCF_002162155.2 Triticum dicoccoides | reverse complement strand
GAGAGAGAGAGAGAGAGAGAGAGAGAGAGACAGAGAGAGAGAGAGGGGGAAGGAGAGAGGGAGAGAGAGACGCCTTAGGATTAACCATATTCAACACATGTTTTTTTGTTGTTTTGTATGAACACCGAGGCCATCGCCGGCGAGGGTGAGAAGGAGGATAAGCGGCAACACAAATATGATGCCTCGCAAAAATAAAGGAGATGGACCTATTGTGGTCTTGAGTGATGGTTGTTGAGTTAAGAGCGTGTGTTATATTTTCTCTCCCATTGCAACGCACGGGCTCTTTCGCTAGTAAATAAAAAGGGAGGAAAGAAGGTTGTTTGGGAATAAGTAATTAAATACACTCAGGTGGACATTATCATATAAATGCGAGGCCCACCCATACCCATTTTTGTATAGAAAGGAAACCCAACTAAACCACAAACGAGGCCCATATTGACTTGAAATCACTGCGAACTGTGCTTCCCTCTTTTTGTAAGAAATCTATAGTGCACTTTTTATGGGGAAATGTACAATACACTAGTGCAGCGAAGGATACCTTAATTAGCAGGGCCACCGAGACAGGGCCGGTCCTGAGATTTCCATGGCCCGGGGCAAGACTAGAAACTGGGGCCCCTTGATATAAACATCAAAACAATGTTCAACATATGTATATGTGAAATGCTATCACTAAACACTTAAAATCTATTCAAAATCAAATAATTAATATTTTACCTTAAAAAATTTCTTACATTCCTAGATGAATTGGTTGATGAAGGTATCAGTATCAGTGTCATTAATATTTTTTTTCCAAATGCATAACGTCACCAAACCATTTAACTTCTCTTGGGACATTTAGAAATCACACATGGTTTTCCTAAATATATAGCTATTTGAAAGATGCACATGCTACTTCCAGTAGGACAATATTTATCGCATAATGCATCATACCTCGGTCATCATCATCACCCCTGTTCAAGAATTCGTCCGATTAACCAGTTAACTTGCCGATTAATCCCTACTCGTAGGGTCACCGAGTAGCCGATAAACTGATAAATCGTCTGATTAATTAATTAAATGGCTGATTAACTTGCCGATTAGACTATTAATCCCCTACTCGCCAGCCAACCGAGCAGCTACCAGTTAACGATTTCCTCAACAATGATCATCACATCCAAATCTCCGTATATATGTCCTCCTTCATAAGATTTTTGTTCGTTGATGAAGCATTAGAACCATCTTCTAAGCCCTAGAGATAATACAAATAATGAGTTAAGTTTCATAAACTATGTGAGAAGACAGTTTAACAGAAGATCTAGTATATTACTTGATATCATCTGCAGATCCAAAAGCAATATATTCTGTTAACTTTGATTCTCGAGATAAAAGTCCAAATCTTCTACAGGTTAGGAACCACCGGAATGCCTTTGAGATAAAGCTTTTGCGGCATCACTACAAAACTATAACATTGTTCACCGATTTAATAAAACAGGTAGATGAGTTGATAAAGATTTGGACGCACCTTCAGTGGTTAATCCCGCTTCAGTAGACATCATTCCATGGTCCTAATTTTCCACATAATTCCTAAGTTTGAATGCCAAAAGAAAATCCTACTCATGGTGACTATTTTTCCATCTGGAGCAACGAAAGGGAGCAATCTTATAATCCATACAAACCGCACAAGATTCGATAAAAGCATGGAAAACGATCCTTACCAAAGCAGGATGACGAGTAAACCGGCGTGGTCCTCCTACATCACCGTGCGTCGTGGCATCGGCGGCGATGGCTCTCCCACGATTGCGGACTGAAGTTTGGTGTCGGCGGTGGGCATCCACGACGATTGAAAAAGGGGACTAGGGCGCTTTTTTAGATCGACTAGGGCATTGTGCGCTACCTTCACCACGCGCCGGGCCAGGCCCAATAACTCAGCGTGGGTTCTGTTCGCTACTTGGCCCCTGTGATCGCAAGGAAGTAAATAGAACGACGTAATAATCGCGTAGTCTTCGTTGGCTACCTGGGAGGCTGCGTCGTCAGTTCGTTGCTACATGCACAGATCTGAACTGCGTCCTGATCGGAGGGCCCCCCTGGATTTGGGGGGCCCAGGGCGGTCGCCCCCCTGCCCCCCGGACGGGGCTTGCCTGCTCCGCCAAAATACTCCCATCGGTGCTCCCTCCTACGCGGCGCTCATCTAATGACCCACGCTATTTCCTTTTTTTTCCTTAAAAACCCAGCAATTAAATAAAACCGGCCGCTCCAGACTTTCTCTACGCAACGTAATTAACGCAACAGAACAGAGATTTAGAGGGAAATAAATATGTCTTGCTCGCCAAAAGCACTGGCGGTGAACTTTTCCCGCACATAGAGTACGAAACAAACCAAACTATACGCTTCTTCATCAAATCTACCTATGAACACAGATCCAACAAAGGGACTTGCTGGAGGAACTTGATGGCTTCTTCACCAATTCTTGCCGGAACCAATGAGGAATCAGATCCCCCAAATGTAAGCCATCTTGTTTCCATTGCGTTCTTCCTTTTTCTCTGACCCAACAGTCTTCTCCCAATCCTGCAATGAAACAGATCTATGACTTTCAGGTTCTTGTGATTGCTGTCAGTGGGACCACGTAGCAAAATGAAACTAGATAGCAGATGCGTATATTTCTTACTCCTAGTGCGCCAATATCCAGCTAACATGTCTTGCACAGATCGCACAATACATAGTTGTATTACTGATGGGTACATATAAATGAAAAACTGACACTGATGTTGTACATACAAGAGAAATGTAATGGTTCGAGGGGCAAAGACATACCTCTGATTAGTTGCGAATGCGTAGTCAGAAGATTGAAATTATTAACCACCTTGTTCAGAATGGGAAAACAACACAGATTCCTCTCCTTTCCATTGTACTGTGACATCGAAATAAATAGTCATAGCGAGGTTATCGCTGATTTACAACACATATATGTTTTCTTCTCCTTTTCCTTGTATTTGAACCAATTGCTAAAGTGAGTACTAATTTAAACAGGGGGTCGAAGAAACTACAGCTAGCAATGCAACAGAGCAGATTGAAAAAAGGGTGCCAAAGATTGGCATGCAGTTTTTATCTGAAGAAGAAGCATATTCCTTCTATAACAAGTATGCTTATTCCTTGGGTTTTAGCATCCGAAGAGGCAATCATCATAAAGTAAAAAATTCCAGTACAATACAACAACGGACATTCACATGTTCTCGTCAAGGTATGGATTAGTTCTAACTTGCTCTCGTCATTTGAATTTTTAGATGCGACTAAGAAAATTACTTCAACTAATAGGAGTTCGTGCGGAAGATAAAAGAGAGAAGAAATTCAGTTATAGTAGGCCTGAGACACGATGTGGTTGTGATGCACGTATGAAGATAAGTCTTAATAACAGGATTTATTATGTATACGAAATTTAAAGAAGCCCATAACCATAGTCTTGCTACTGGAAACATGTCGCAATACTTAAGATCACACAGGAAAGTAACTGAAGCTCAACTAGCCAATGCCGAGGTTGCAAAGTCAGTGGGCATTTCAAATAAAGCAACTATTGATCTAATGACGAAAGAAGCATGTGGACCTGAAAACCTTGGCTTTATAAGTACTGACATGAAAAATCGTTTGTACTCAAAGAGAACACTAAAAGCAAAGGTGGGTGACACGGGTGGAGTGTTAGAATATATGGAGAAGAAGGTTTCAGAAGATGTCAAGTTTTTTTATTCAATTCAAGTTGACGAGGATGATTTGATAACTAATATATTTTGGACGGACTCCAAAATGGTCTCAGACTATGCATTATTTGGTGATGTCATATGCTTTGACACCACAGACAGGAAACTAGACGATGGGCGTCCGTTTGGTTTAATTGTTGGCGTGAATAATTACAAAAAAAACAATTGTGTTTGGTGCTGCACTTCTCTATGATGAAACAGCGGAAAGTTTTGCTTGGCTTTTTAGAACATTTTTAAGAGTAATGTCTGGAAAGCATCCACATACAATTCTAACTGGCGAAGATGCAGCAATGGCTAAGGCGATCCGCTCAGTCCTGCCTCACTCTCACCATAGACTTTGCGTGTGGCATATGAATCAAAATGTTGTCAAACAAATTGGTGGAGTTGTTACAGATTACAAGAAGTTCAATGCTGATTTTCAGCATTGTATCTATGATATTGAGGAGGAAGATGAATTTATAAGTGTATGGATTGAAATGCTTGACAAGTATGAACTCCGGGACAATGCATGGCTCCAAAGGTTATTTGAAAAAAGGGAGCATTGGGCCCTAGTGTATAGCAGGAATACTTTCTCTGCACACATGAGCAGTACCCAAAGGAGCGAAAGCATGAACAACGAACTAAAACGTTACATTAGTTCTAAGTATGACATGCTTACTTTTTTTGAGCATTTCGAACGTCTAGTTGCAGATAAAAGATTTGAAGAGGTGAGATGTGACTTCAAAGCAACACAAAGTACTCCCAAGCTGAAGGCAGAAAGCTATATGTTGAGGCAAGCATCAACTACATATACACCACCAATATTCAAGATGTTTCAGGAACAAGTGCTTCGGACCTTAAACTATGACACATTCCTTTGTGATGACAGTGACACCGAGGAGAAGGTTTACAAAGTAAAATTCCATGGTACAGAGCGTGATCATGTTGTTAAATTTTTTCCGAAAGAAGAAAAGGTCAATTGCAGTTGCAAGAAGTTTGAATTTGCTGGAATTCTTTGCTCTCATTCCTTGAAGGTACTTGACATTAATAATATCAAGCACATCCCTCAATAGTACATCTTGAAAAGATGGACAATTGATGCAAAAGTTTTGGATATAACAAGCAACTACAACCTGCATGAAGACCGCAAAGCACTACTGACAAAACGTTATAAAGAGTTGTGCAGAATGTTTATCCAAATAGCTGCTCGAGCCGCAGAGTCTGAAGAGTCATACTTGATGGCTGCTAATTATGCAGAGAAATTAGCAGAAGATGTGGAGAAATGTCTAAAACATAGATCTGATCCAGATACAGGTAACTCTGTTTGTTCACAAGGTATGTACATTCAGTTTTATGCTCTTATCAAGCTTAAATTTTACTTTTATAGTTGCAGACTCAAACAATATGA
>NW_021226372.1:0-957 GCF_002162155.2 Triticum dicoccoides | reverse complement strand
ATGCTAAGACAGGGTGCAGTGGTGTCACGTGCTCGTCTCGGCGTCCGTTGTTGCTACCGCGACAACGTCCGCCTCGACTCGCGTTACGCTAAGACAGGGTGGGAGTGGTGTCACGTGCTCGTCTCGGCGTCTGTCGTCGCTACCGCGACGACGTCCGCCTCGACTCGCGTAACCGTAAGATAGACAGGGTGGGAATGGTGTCACGTGCTCGTCTCGGCGTCCATCGTAGCTACCGCGACTGTCAGGACCCCGACTCGATGTCACATCGATCTAGCTGGTAACACCTCATATCACTTTGCGGCCTCACGCACGGTATCCCCACGGGTGTCGTCTTACCTTTTCCCGGGACCGTTTGCGCCTTTTGGGTCGCGTATATGAAAGTGTCGCTAGCATCCATATGATAAAGAGCCCGGGCTGACATGACTAGTCGTAAACCCAAAGTGGCACAGACTTACAGGGACAGGCATCCATGACCCAGCTTCGAACGTGTCGGTCATCAGCAAGTGATTCCGGGCTGTAGCACTGGGCTAGCAGGACTCCGGTACTCAAAGCGTGACATTTCCCCGAAGGGACAGACACAGGAACGAAGAAGGACACATGCCGGCCAGCCTAAGTGTTCCAGAGCAGTAGCAAGCTACCATGGCTCAGCGGTAACACTAGGAGACATTTCCCGGTAAGAGAGGCTACTAAAGATAAACAACTAGATAGTCAGATCCCACACATACCAAGCATTTCAGTCATACACACAATATGCTCGATATGTGCAAATACAATGAAGCATCACAACATGACTCTACGACACAAGTACTTTATTTAAGGCTCAGTGAGCCATACATAACATACACACAAAGGTACGGGTCTCACGACCCAACATACAAGTCATACAATCATACAAGCCAGCAGCGGAAGTAACTTGTCTGAGTACAGACAACTAGTAAAATAAAAGAGGCTTGGAAA
>NW_021226371.1:0-972 GCF_002162155.2 Triticum dicoccoides | reverse complement strand
TGGTGGATTTGTTTTATAGAAACTATTGATCTCTCATGCTTCACTTAGATTATTTTGAGAGTCTTAATAGCATGGTAATTTGCTTAAAATCTTAATATGCTAGGTATTCAAGATTAGTAAAATATTCTTATGAGTGTTTTGAATACTAAGAGAAGTTGGATGCTTGATGATTGTTTTGAGATATGGAGGTAATAATATCAAAGTTGTGATAGTTGAGTAGTTGTGAAATTGAGAAATACTTGTGTTGAAGTTTGCAAGTCCCGTAGGATGCACGTATGGTAAACGTTATGTAACAAATTTGAAACATGAGGTGTTATTTGATTGTCTTCCTTATGAGTGGCAGTCGGGGATGAGCGATGGTCATTTCCTACCAATCTATCCCCCTAGGAGCATGCGCGTAGTGCCGAGGTTTTTGATGACTTGTAGATTTTTGCAATAAGTATGTGAGTTCTTTATGACTAATGTTGAGTCCATGGGTTATACGCACTCTCACCCTTCCATCCTTGCTAGCCTCTTCGGTACCGCTCATTGCCCTTTCTCACATTGAGAGTTGGCGCAAACTTCGCCGGTGCATCCAAACCCCGTGATATGATACGCTCTTTCACACATAAGCCTCCTTATATCTTCCTCAAAACAGACACCATACCTACCTATTATGGCATTTCCATAGCCATTACGAGATATATTGCCATGCAACTTTCCACCATTCCGTTTATCATGACACATTCATCATTGTCATATTGCTTAACATGATCATGTAGCTGACATAGTATTTGTAGCAAAGCCACCGTTCATAATTCTTTCATGCATGTCACTCTTGGTTCATTGCATATCCCGGTACACCGCCGGAGGCATTCATATAGAGTCATCTTTTGTTCTAGTATCGAGTTGTAATCATTGAGTTGTAAATAAATAGAAGTGTGATGATCATCATTTTCTAGAGCACTGTCCCAAGTGAGGAATTAAAAAAAA
>NW_021226370.1:0-680 GCF_002162155.2 Triticum dicoccoides | reverse complement strand
GGACTTGGGCGCTGGAGCTCGAGTTCGCAGAGATGGATAAGCAAAGCAGGAAGAAGGCGTAGGTAAAAGGGTGGATCTTTATCCCCCTATATGGGCGGACGAAACCATGCGTCCCCACCGGCCTGATAAAACTCGCTTATCTCCCAAGCGCCGCAATCAATGGCGCGGTTGGGTTGCCCACGTCCGTATTGATGGGAATCCCAGAATAAGGGGAACACGATCTCTGCTTCGACAAGACGTGCCAAGGAAACCGCTTCGCTAAACGCGCTGAGGTGGTATAACAAAAATGATTCGAGTCAAGGCTTGGTTGTGGTGTGACGTCACGCCACAAAATATGTCAGCAAGATGAACTTGTGTAAATATTATTCTCTCTTCGGTGGTATGTGGAATTTATTTTGTAGAGTCGGACACTATCCTGGTGTTCACAATCTTCTGTAAATGATTCGGAGGACAATATGCGCGTTGGACTCGCCGGCATTGAAACCTTGTTCAGGGGCTACTGAGGGAGTCCTGGACTAGGGGGTGTCCGGATAGCCGAACTATCATCATCGGCCGGACTCCAAGACTATGAAGATACAACATTGAAAACTTTGTCACGTGTCCGGATGGGACTTTCCTTGGCGTGGAAGGCAAGCTTGGCGATATGGATATGTAGATCTCCTACCATTGTAACTGACTCT
>NW_021226369.1:0-821 GCF_002162155.2 Triticum dicoccoides | reverse complement strand
TGTGCACTTCCACACTACCAGCGAAGCACCAAAAATAATGGGAAACACTAGAAATCAAAACCTTGCATTTTTACGTCATTGGAACTTCGTTCAATTAGGCTGGTCATAGTGGAAAGTAACTTAGACTAGTAGCATGCATATGTTAATGTTACTACCTCCATAACCGTAGTAACATATATGTGGTGTCATGCAAACGTTCATTTATTTAGATGCAGACTCGTTTTGCCTCGGAATGTGTTATGTTACGCTAATAGATTATGTTACCACAAATATCTCTCTCCTCACTAAATACTTCTTACATAAGCAAATTTCCCTTGGAGTGTGTTATATTACTAGCTACGTTACTCCGATTATGGAAAGCACCATCTCCTAAGAAGTCTGTAAACTTCCAAAGAAAGAAAGAATCATGGTACTGCTGGCTGTCGCGTGCAACTAATGCACACGACTCCTACTGAAACCCAGCTGCATGCAAATCGAGTGAATTGCAAAAAACCACCATATTTGAGGCTTCATCTGCAGAAAACCACCAGGTCGTTAATTGTTTGCAAAATGCACTGCGGATTCAGTAAACAGTTTGTAGATAGCACTGAACAGGTGATTTGGCGTGGTTGAGGGCGTTTCCAACAGGTGGGGCCCAAATCTGTCGACGTGGCCTAACGGTCGCGCGGACGGATCCGTTTGCTGTAAACGAGGTGGTCGGCTCGCGACGGACAGATCGACCGACCGCGCCCGACCACACCACATCCGCTGACTCCTCTCCCTCTCGATCTAATCCATGGCGACGGCGAAACCTAGCGGCGTCGACCGCGGCGACGGAGCTG
>NW_021226368.1:5893-7016 GCF_002162155.2 Triticum dicoccoides | reverse complement strand
CCTGATTATATGTATATGTATAGTATATGTATGTGTGTATATGTATGCAAAAGATAGATTAACAGAAAAAATAGTATTTTTTCTGTTCATAGATTTTTTTGGTGATATTGATTATTGTGAATATGCAAATGTTTGCATATTCAGATGAACAATGAATTAGGCAAAACCTTTACTTTTTACTAAAATTTCTATTTGAACATTATTTAAAAAAACAAGCAATACTACTTCATGTATTTTTAAGAAGGAAGAAGAAGAAAAAGAATGAGAGGAAAAAGGAAATAAGAAGAGGAAGAAAGGAGAAGAAGAGGGGAGAGGAAGACAAGGAGAAATAAATAAGAAGAAGAAAAAAGAAGAAAAAGAAGAGGGGAAGAAGAAAGGAATAGAGGAGAAGAAGAGAAAAATAGAATATATATTCTATTTTCTCTGTTCTCCTCTATTCCTTTCTTCTTCTCCTCTTTTTTTTTCTTCGACACGTGGGGGGTCGATATACCCCCTCCCGATAACTTCAACACGAGGGGGGGTCGATATACCCCCTCCCTGATAATAT
Organism: Triticum dicoccoides; assembly: GCF_002162155.2. Lineage (NCBI taxonomy): Eukaryota > Viridiplantae > Streptophyta > Magnoliopsida > Poales > Poaceae > Triticum > Triticum dicoccoides. Next base: position 6,469 of record NW_021226368.1, on the reverse strand, counting down.
TATTTTCCCATGTACGTATGTTGTGTCGATATAAACTCCCGATAAGTTCAACATGAGGGGGGGTCGATATATATACCCCCTCCCCGATAATATTATTTTCCCGCATGTACGTATGTCGTGTCGATATAAACTCCTAATAACTTCAACACGTGGGGTGGGGTCGATATACCCCCTCCCGAAAACTTCAACACGTGGGGGGGTCGATATACCCCCTCCCGATAACTTCAACACGAGGGGGGGTTGAACATGAGAGGAAGAAGAGGATAAAAGAAGAAGAGGAAGAAGAAGAAAAAGAGGAGAAGAAAGAATAGAGGAGTTCTTCTCCTCTAGTCTTTCTTCTCCTCTTTTTCTTCTTCTTCTTCCTCTTTTTTTTATCGGGAACGAGGGTCATCGACGGTCGCCAAGCGGTAGAGGAAACCCTAAATAGCAAGTATCGTCGATGTGAGATACATGTGGCCGTCGGTGTCGGACAGTACATCCATGCCCACGTCACTTGTGGGACGTGGATGTAGTGTCCGACACCGACGGCCACATGTATCTCACACCCACGATACTTGCTATTTAGGGTTTCCTCTA
>NW_021226368.1:0-862 GCF_002162155.2 Triticum dicoccoides | reverse complement strand
CAATGGCGCACCACATACAGGTATGCCATTAGTAATATATTACTAATGGCGCACCTGGTGTGCGGTGCGCCATTAGAAGTTTTGAAAAAAAACAAAATTTGTTACTAATGGCGCACCGTGGGTGTGGTGCGCCATTACTAGTTGACATAGTAATGGCGCACCACACCCACGGTGCGCCATTAGAAGTTTTGAAAAAAAGTAAAAAAAATAAAAAAAAATTGTTAGTAATGGCGCACCAGTGGACAGTGCGCCATTACTAGTTTTTAACATTTTGAAAATCCTCAAAAACCTGACAGAAAAAAAGATACAGGGCTTTTAAGATCTGGAGAGCTAAAAAAATTCAAATTTACTAATGGCGCACCTGCCCATGGTGTGCCATTAGTATCTTCCCGCCTTCAAAATTCAAAGTAAGTCAAAAAAATAAAAAAAGTTACTAATGGCGCACTTGCCCATGGTGCGCCATTAGTATCTTCCCGCCTTCAAAATTCAAACTAATTCAAAAAAAATAAAAAATAAAGTTACTAATGGCGCACCTGCCCATGGTGCGCCATTAGTATCTTCCCGCCTTCAAAATTCAAAATAAATCAAAAAAGTAAAAAAAAAGTTACTAATGGCGCACCTGCCCACGGTGCGCCATTACTATGTCGTATATATGGCTGGGCGCACCTCCTCCACTCCACCTCTCCTCCACTCCATCTCCTCCTCTCCTCCACTCCATCTCCTCCTCTCCTCCACTCGATCTTCCCTTCTCTCCTCCACCATACTACCCTCCTCCTCTCCGGCGACCTCCTCCTCCTCCTCTCCGGCGACCTCCTCCTCCTCCTCTCCGGCGACCTCCTCCTCCTCTCCGGCGACCTCCTCC
>NW_021226367.1:0-484 GCF_002162155.2 Triticum dicoccoides | reverse complement strand
TTATCTCTATCTTTACTACTTGAAAAGAATATACCGTTCCATGTTTCACTTTCTAAGCACCGTGTTGTTCAATGACGGCGCTGCATGCGGGCAGTGTTACAAGATCGCATGCGACTGCGAATGCACAGACCCGTTGTTTTGCAAGCCCGGTGTGACGGTCACTGTCACAGCCACAATCTTCTACTAGCCAAATGATGCCCTCCCCAATGACAATGGTGGCTGGTGCAACCCACGACGACCACAAACTTCTGCCCTCCCCAATGACAATGGTGGCTGATGCAACCCGCGACGGCCACACTTCAACATGGCCCAACCATCTTGGGAGAAGTCGGTGTTTATAGAGGTGGCATCATCCCTGTCATGTACCAGAGGTATATATGCGCCTCTTATAAGTTCAAAAATTAGATCGAGGTCACCGGAGGAGTATATAACTTTAACTTTTTCTATGCAACTGCCATACACATGCAGAGTTCCGTGCATTAAG
>NW_021226366.1:0-485 GCF_002162155.2 Triticum dicoccoides | reverse complement strand
GCCCGTGTGCGTGCTTGTGATCGTACATCGTATAAATGCAGCGCCAGACTTGAAGTGCAAAGTACAGCGGCAAATCCTTTTTAAGAAAACGTTCAACATTTTTATATATACATTGATTTTTTCAAATACAGTGGTTTTTTTTGTAAAAAACTACTGATCAGGTTTTAAATACTGAAATGGATATTTTATAGTATACATGGACCAATTTCTTAATATATGATGAACAAAATTTAGATACACAATGAACATTTTTTAATATACGTTGAATACTTTTATAATCTATGGTGAAATTTTTGTAATACACGATGAACATTTTTATAGTGCAAGCTGAACTATTTTATAATATACGATGAACATTTTCTTAATACGATGAAGATTTTCGTAACACATGGTGAACTTTTCATATAATACACAAAAATGACAAAAATAATAGAAAAAGGAAACGTAAAAGAAAGAAAATGAAAGGAAAAAAGAAACCAAAACAG
>NW_021226365.1:0-1947 GCF_002162155.2 Triticum dicoccoides | reverse complement strand
TGTTGCCGACCATGACTCACAGAGGCCGCCGCGACCATCGTTCTCCTCCTCGATTGGTAATGTGTGTATTGAATCACTTAGCAGTACATGTGCAGTTCCAATTTTGTTCATACCTACCCTTCAAATTTCCTGGGTGCTATTGTTCCCGTAAAAGTAATTGGTTATAGCCTCCGTTGTCCAACAGAATATCAGCTTGTAATTGTGCATCGCTCCTGTATCGTGCTGTGCTTGGGTAGTTTTTTCATTTGCAACCAGTAGTGTGGCAAATGATGGAAATGTTTTTAGAACTAGCAAAATGCCAATGCATTGCACGCATCAAGATGCATTTGTATGAGTAGTTTATCTTGTTGGAGATGCTCTAACATGGCAGATGAGTGCTTTAATGTTACCCACAAGATGCACGAGTATTACTAGTAGTATATTTGTCTTGCCATGTTGAGATTTTAAAACCACGAGTGCGAACATGCAGAGGAGCAATGAAGATCAAACACGGGATATTCGGGACATCTTCAAGGAGCGTGGCAAGTTAAAGAGGAGCTGCACCGAACCTGTAAAACGAGCTTTGGTAAGTAACACCCTTTCAATTACTTCCATGTAGCCTCGTGTTCTTTGATGTGTATATGTTGTAGTTTCTGTTTCTCTTAAGCATGGTGTTCTTCGATGTGTAATAAGAAGAGTCTTAATCATCCTAATGCTTTTGTTTTTAGCTTGATGTAGGAAGTGGGTGTTCTCACCTTGTAGTCTGTTTTTATTTATTTATTCCTTTTGAATTCACTTCTCCGAGTTCTGTTTATCTGGCTTCTACTAAATGGATCTAGGTTGCTCTGAGAATTGATCTAAAAAAGAAGTAACTTCATGTCAGGATGTAGTTCCTGCGAGGAGGGAAGTATGGTCAACCTCGAGATCATGTTTCCAAAATGAGGCTGGATTACACACAAGGTGCCAGTTCCCTAATTATGCTGGATTAGACACAAGGTGCAAATTCCCAGATGATGCTGGATTACACACAAGCCAGGTGGAGTCGTCAGTTATTCGTGTCCTCGTGGCATTAGTAAAGGCTGAAAGAAAGTGTGCAGCAGCCCTTGAGAATGTAGCTGAGTTCCTGAAGAGGCGAAAAGAGCAATCAGATGCTCTCTTCACCCAAGCCAAAGAAGAGATGGAAGAAGCCAGAAATAAGCTAGCAGAGGCAGAGCAGGCTAGGCGTCTCCTGCTATCTAAAACTGTTGTCAATACAAAATTTCCTTCATAATAGCTAGGTTCAAATGTTTATCCAGTCAGCATGCCTGTTGTGATGTCCATGCATCTACTGATGTGGCACAAAATGTGTTTTTTCGGGTCATGTAATAACAGCAATTATTTTCCAAACAATAACAGACGAAGCATTGGACATGGTATAGTTCACGCGCAAGCCCGACATTCCAAGTTCAACTTCCACATCAAACTCATGTTCATAGATATCTGCACATTCATACATAATGTCCACAACCATGATTCACTTCAAAGCCAAAAAAATGCGAGGAGAGTTATAAATAAAGAAAATCCTCTACTAGTTCCTGCTACCAGTGCGAGCACAACAAGTCAAGACCATGCGTAAATTAATTATATTGTAGTAATTTCTTGTGTTCTAAAATGCCTGCCGGCTCGTGGAAGGACGTGTTGCCGCCACACGCGCGGATTCAATGAAGGCAGGCGGGGCAGTCTTAAGCTGGTTGCACGCGGCGAGAAGGCGTGCTCAGCCGGGCCTGCAGCGAGTGCGGCTGTAGCGACCAGACCTCAAACGGTCCAATCTATGTGCTCAGGTGTCATCCCTGGATCAGTAATGCTGACACCACACAATACTTGAAGGATTTATAACAGAGTAGCAATCACACACTTATTACATCGAAAGTCTCAAGAGAGAACTTATTACAATAAATATGGCTTAAGGCCATCTAATAACGATAACAG
>NW_021226364.1:0-423 GCF_002162155.2 Triticum dicoccoides | reverse complement strand
CAAAACATATAAACTCATAATATAACTGTCATCGTAACGTTAAGCGTGCGGACCCTACGGGTTCGAGAACTATGTAGACATGACCGAGACACGTCTCCGGTCAATAACAAATAGCGGAACCTGGATGCTCATATTGGCTCCCACATATTCTATGAAGATCTTTATCGGTCAGACCGCATAACAACATACGTTGTTCCCTTTGTCATCGGTATGTTACTTGCCCGAGATTTGATCGTCGGTATCTATATACCTAGTTCAATCTCGTTACCGGCAAGTCTCTTCACTCGTTTCGTAATACATCATCCAACAACTAACTCATTAGTTGCAATGCTTGCAAGGCTTAAGTGATGTGTATTACCGAGAGGGCCCAGAGATACCTCTCCGACAATCGGAGTGACAAATCCTAATCTCGAAATACGCCAA
>NW_021226363.1:0-948 GCF_002162155.2 Triticum dicoccoides | reverse complement strand
GTGGCGATGACCGCGTGAACGATGCACCTTTTAGTCCTCTACACACATCGGCCGAAGGGATCCGGCCAGATCTGTGACCAGCGGTGAGCAGAGAAAAAATATCGCTACCGCTGTCTTGTTTATATCTGGAGAGGATGAGAGAATGAAGAGAGCAACCCTAGTAAAGCAAGCGCTCAGGCCCCTGCGTCCATATATAGTGGAGTGATTATCTTTTTTCTCTCCACAACAAGCGCTTCAATTTGTGTACGTGGCATTAAGGAAAAGAAACTCTCTATTTAAGGTGACTACTCTACGACTCCTACTTACTACTACAGTACTATTGTTCACTTGTGCTCCCCGCCCCTCCATTCATAGAACAACCCCACGGGTGAATAAACATATAGTAAGTACTGTATTTATATAGAACGAACAAGCTCGAACTATTTTTGCGTAGTTAAAAGTTGAGGGTGGGGCTTTTCCTGGGCAGTACTTGCGGCAGCTTTTGGGTAGGCGGTTTGATAGAGAGGCGAGGAGGGTGAGCGAGTGGGGCTGTGCGATTTGATGGCGCGTTACTGATACGTCTCCAACGTATCTATAATTTTTGATTGCTCCATGCTACTTTATCTACTATTTTGGACTATATTGGGCTTTATTTTCCACTTTTATATTATTTTTGGGACTAACCTATTAACCGGAGGCCCAGCCCAGAATTGCTGTTTTTTGCCTATTTCAGTATTTGGAGGAAACAAAATATCAAACGGAGTCCAAACGGAATAAAACCTTCGGGAACGTGATTTTCTCATCAGATAAGATCCAGGAGACTTGGACCCACCGTCAAGAAAGCCACGAGGCGGTCACGAGGGTGGAGGGCGCGCCCCTCCCCCCTGGGCGCGCCCCCCTGCCTCGTGGGCCCCTCGGAGCTCCACCGACGTACTCCTTCCTCCTATATATACCTACGTACCCCCAAAC
>NW_021226362.1:0-1319 GCF_002162155.2 Triticum dicoccoides | reverse complement strand
GCAATAAACATGATCAAATCATATTCATGCTCAACGCAAACGCCAAATAACATTTATTTAGGTTTAACACTAATCCCGAAAGTATAGGGAGTGTGCGATGATGATCATATCAATCTTGGAACTACTTCCAACACTCATCGTCACTTCCCCTTCAACTAGTCTCTGTTTATTCTGTAACTCCTGTTTTGAGTTACTAATCTTAGCAACCGAACAAGTATCAAATACTCAGGGGCTACTATAAACACTAGTAAAGCACACATCAAACACCTGTATATCAAATATACCCTTGTTCACTTTGCCATCCTTCTTATCCACCAAATATTTAGGGCATTTCCGCTTCCAGTGACCATTTCCTTTGTAGTGTAAGCACTCAGTTTCAGGCTTTGGTTCAGCTTTGGGCTTCTTCGTGGGAGTGACAACTTGCTTGTCAATCTACTTGAAGTTCCCCTTTCTTTCCCTTTGCCCTTTTCTTGAAACTAGTGATCTTGTCAACCATCAACACTTGATGCTCTTTCTAGATTTCTACCTTCGTCGATTTCAACATCACGAAGAGCTCGGGAATCGTTTTCATCATCCCTTGCACACTATAGTTCATCACAAAGTTCTACTAACTTGGTGATGGTGACTAGAGAACTCTGTCAATCACTATCTTATCTGGAAGATTAACTCCCACTTGATTCAAGCGATTGTAGTACCCAGACAATCTGAGCACATGCTCACTAGTTGAGCGATTCTCCTCCATCTTTTAGCCATAGAACTTGTTGGAGACTTCATATCGGGTATTTTCTTAAAATATTAACTTCAATTCCTGGAACATCTCATATGGTCCATGACGTTCAAAACGTCTTTGAAGTCACGATTCTAAGCTATTAAGCATGGTGCACTAAACTATCAAGTAGTCATCATATTGAGCTAGCCAAACGTTCATAACGTCTGCATCTGCTCCTGCAATAGGTCTGTCACCTAGCGGTGCATTAAGGACATAATTCTTCTGTGCAGCAATGAGGATAAACGTCAGATCACGGATCCAATCCGCATCATTGCTACTAACATTTTTCAACACAATTTTCTCTAGGAACATATCAAAATAAACATATGAAAGCAACAACGCGAGCTATTGATCTACAGCATAATTTGCAAAATACTACCAGGACTAAGTTCATGATAAATTTAAGTTCAATTAATCATATTACTTAAGAACTCCCACTTAGACAGACATCTCTCTAGTCATCTAAGTGATCACGTGATCCAAATCAACTAAACCATAACCGATCATCACGTGAGATGGAGTAGTTTTCAATGGTGAACATCACTATGTT
>NW_021226361.1:0-1511 GCF_002162155.2 Triticum dicoccoides | reverse complement strand
TGGTGATTTCTTCGGTGAGCACGTATTCTTCGCAGACTACAACCCTTATGACTCTGCTTGCATTAGGAAGAGACGTTTCTGGACTGCCAGCTAGGCTAATTTCTATTCCTTAGTGTTGTTCAACAAAAACAAAATCTTCTACCATGAGCAAATTCCTCACGTGGATATGGAATCTCTGTCGTGCTTCATGCCAGTCCTCAGTGTTCTTCACAATGCTGGACTGTTAAATTTTTGCTCTGACATCTGTGACTGGAATGAAGAACCGATTCTTCAATTTTATGCGACGCTGCACATCACAGGAGATTCTGAAGATGTGAATTCATGGGTGCTGGACTGGATGTCTGAGAACACTCACTACACAGCACCAGCTACTGAATTGCTTCGTGCCTTACCACTCAGTCCTCCCCTTGAAGAAGCTCGTTGCATTTACAGTGAACCGGAGCTTACAAATCACTACATGCAAGTTCTGATGAAACCTTTGAAGCCAGGTCAGGCCCCACGAACCAAATTCCTCGTGAAGGAATTACTATATGTGCCCAGAATTGTCTATCACATTCTAACGAGGACAATGAGTCCCATCAAAGGCCGTGACTCATCTAATGAGGAAATTGTTGGCATCATGAAGAATCTGGTATTCAATATCGTTCATGGCATTCCTGTCAATTATCATGATTTCTTCATGAGGAGTCTGGCAAATGTTGCACTTTCTCCGTTTGAGCTGAAGCCTTATGCACCTTGGATTATGAGATTCCTCAGCACAATGTCTTCACTCAACTACAAAGCTGATTTTCAGAATCACCTCAGCTACTTGCCCCCGATTGAAGTCCTCAAGCAGACCTATTCCTTAGCTGATGAAAAGGGCAAGACACCAGCTGTTATAGATGAAGGCATTCGTCCATTGGATGGATAGTTTTGCAAAGCTGCATCTTATTCCACCAATGATGACTCTGCCACACATGACTCTGCCAATGCACCCAAGTCTACTCCTCAAGCCACTTCTCCTCGTGTGATGACTGATCGTGAGCTTCTGCTTAGTCTTCACCAGAAGGTGGATCGAAATCATAAATGGGTTAAGCATCAGTTTGGTTCATTTCTTCACAACATGACTGCTACACACAATGAAGTGAAGAAAAACCATTACTACCTCCATGAAGTTTTTGATCGCACCTGGGCAATACTGTCACATCTGTATGGTGAAGAAGATCTCAAGAAAATGGGTCTCAAGGAAGATTTTGACTGGTCTGCACCTCCACCGAAGAAATTCAAGAAGGTCAAGGTTCCTTCTTTGGTGGCCATCTCATATTCTTCATCACGCGATACCGACGAGAATGAAGACTTGGACGACACTGCGGCAGGCCCTTCCACGACAAACGACCCCAACAACGCTGGCGCTCCTTCATCAACTTGATATTCTTCAGGGGCGTTAGTCCTCATATTCGATCCTTTTGGTCATTTGATGACAAAGGGGGAGAATTTTGAGTTAGTCTTCAAGCGGGTCTTTCTATATGGGC
>NW_021226360.1:0-405 GCF_002162155.2 Triticum dicoccoides | reverse complement strand
AAGAGTCTTCTCAGTTTGTTTCTCCGGAGCCCATCATCTCAGAATTATTCATGTCAGCTTTCAGTTATCATTCTCCAATCGTACCGGTGCTTCGTTCAAGTGATCTCTAATCAGCTCGTGATCTCTTCGTTCTCATGGATCTAAATTCACTCAAGCATGTACGTTCATTTGCTAATCCTTACCGGTGATTCATCCTTTTACTTCATTCGTTGTTCTATTCTTAGGGTGGCTCTTCCAGGATTCTCTTCCGCTGTTATCATATCAATTTATTCGTTGCTTCAATCATACCGGTGGTTCGTTGAAGACCTTCTCAAGTTTGTGCTATATCTATCTTAATCCTTTCTACGAGAATAAGTAGTATGTCAAATCCGCTGCTTGTCATCAATTTAAATTGGTGAAGGATAT
>NW_021226359.1:0-1016 GCF_002162155.2 Triticum dicoccoides | reverse complement strand
TACTTGGGATGATTTGAAACTTGCCATGCGACATACTTTTGTCCCTGCTTATTATACTCGTGACATGATTAAGAAGTTGCAACACTTAAAACAAGGTAGTGAAACTGTAACAAAATATTATGATGATTTACAAACTACCTTGTTGCATTCCTCTTTAGAAGAAAGTGAAGATGATTTTATGGATAGATTTTGGGGAGGATTAAACCGTGATATTCAAGAGATACTAATTCATGAAGAGTGTTATCCTATGGACCATTTGTTTCATCTTGCTTGCAAAGCTGAACAGGAAATAAAACGACGTGTTGGCCACGAGGAGAACAAGTGCACGGTGCACATTCCAAGAGTTGATATGATTGTTCCTTCAACTACTAGGCATACTATGACAACCACATCCGTTGTTGTCAGGACTACATCACCTCCACCATGCGACACATCGCTCCCGAGAGTGGCTACATCATCTGAGTTGATCATAAGAGGTAATGACAAAGGTACTGATCTTCCATCTCTACATGAGAATGATGAATGCCTTGTCAATTTGAATGCACCATCTGATGAGCTACCCACTACTTGATCACACCACCTATTTTAGAGGACTACGTTGATAATTTGACTTTGCCATGCGATCAAACAACTGAAATACCAACAATTTTGAGTGCACCCATTGAATTAACTATTGATGCAAAAGAACCAATGTTTAATCATTTTGATATGACCTCTAATCTTGGTGATGATTCTGTGTTGAATGACTTATTGCATGTTTGCTTATTTAAGCATGTTGTAGCATGTAAATTTGATGCAAGTAAGGTTTATTCACCAATGTTGGGATGGTTTAATGATGAACATTGTCAATCTTTTGAAATGAATAAGAGCTTCACTTATATGTGCAAACTGAGTTGCAATATTTTCATGCCTTCTACTTCTTGTGCTAATTTTTTGGCTTTAGATTTTATGAACTATGCAAGTTACTCATCTATTCATGTGTCATATATGCAAAAATCAAGGGAAGTAAAAATGGA
>NW_021226358.1:0-497 GCF_002162155.2 Triticum dicoccoides | reverse complement strand
TTTTTTGGTTTTCGGCTTAAAAATGTTTTATCTTCTAAATAAAAAAGCGAACTAAAAATCGGTTTTCACCATTAAATCCGTCTCGACGAGATCTTCAAAACTAGACCCCATGTTGATATGTTTCGACGAATTTTTTTTTTGCCCAGAAGTTGCCATGATGTTTACACTATAGTTGCCATAGTGCTTAAACTAAAGTTGCCATGTGGCAATTTTAGTTTGTAGAGCATGACAATTTTAGTTTTCTGATGATGGCAATTCTAGTAGTTTGACCATGAAAATACTTTTTTTATTGAACCATGGCAATTTTAAGTGCATGTATCATGGCAATTTTAGTTTATGGTGCATGGCAAGTCTAGTTTCTTAATTCTCTGTTTTATAATATGTTAAAATTTACTTTTAAACATAAAAGAAAATAGTTGAAACACATCATGGCAACTTCAGTGTAAATATCATGGCAATTCATGTGCAATAGAAGTGGCAACTTTTAACAAAAAAAA
>NW_021226357.1:0-1510 GCF_002162155.2 Triticum dicoccoides | reverse complement strand
TAAACACGTCGTCTGGTGTGATCAGTGTCGTCTACATAGTTTTATTGCCCCCCGCCCAGGTAATACTCCCTCCGTTCGGAAATACTTGTCATCAAAATGAATAAAAGGAAATGTATCTAGATGTATTTTAGTTCTAAGATACATCCCTTTTTGTTCATTTTGATGACAAGTATTTTCGGACGAAGGGAGTATCTGCAAAGCTCTGCCCCATCTCTGGCCTGGTACGAAGAGTTTAATGGGTTGGTCACTAGCGCTAATTTTTTTCTTTTTTTACCTTTTTTATCTGAGTATTGAAACTATATTAATTTACTGCTCCGAGCTTACCTAGCTAATAGGGAAAAAAATTATATGAGACCAGGTCTCACGATTAGCAGGTGAGACCCGCCATCTTATGGATGGCATGTGGCATTCACAAATCACAAAACATTTAATCTCTCCCCCCTGATTTCAGGTGGGGGTGTGGTAGATGCTTTGTGATTTGTGAATACACTACTACAAAAAGGGCTGCTAGTGGCGCACCTGTTTTCACTACTAATGGCGCACTACAGGTGCGCCACTAGCACCACGCCATTAGTTTTTTTTCTAATGGCGCACCTGTGGTGCGCCATTAGTATCTGGAATACTAATGGCGCATCCGCTGGTGCGTCATTAGAATAGCCCACGGTGCGCCATTAGTATCTGGTATACTAATGGCGCACCACATAGAAGTGCGCCATTAGTAACAATATTTTTTCAAAAAAAAATTCAAATTTATTTTAATTTTTTTTTCTTTTTTTCTTAATCTCAGTTCACTATGGCTTAATCTCGGGTCAAATCGCACTCCGTGGTCAAACTTCCCAAAAGGTCACCCATCCTCACACTACTCCAGCCCAAACACGCTTAACTTCAGAGTTCTATCCAACCCCAGCAACAGCTCACTTCACAGGCACTTATTGATATATCTAGCATATCAATCCTATTATACCTCGTTGATGTCTAGGACTTTGTTCATGTTCATGACTATGATGAAATTTTGAAAAATATTTTAAACTTCCCGGTCATATTACGTATCATTTTTTGAAAAAAAATCAAAAAAAAAATTCAAAACCAATTTTTTTCTGTTACTAGTGGCGCACCACATCCACGGTGCGCCACTAGTAAGTTTGAATTTTTTTGCCTCTAGATCTTGAAAGCCCCGTAACTTTTTTTCTGTTAGGTTTTTGGGGATTTTAAAAATGTTTAACTTCTTTTCTGTTAAAATTTGGATGTAACTTTTCGAGTAGATGATTTTTCATATAAAAAACTTTTTCATCCGAGTTCGTATGCAAAAGTTATGCCCATTTTACAAATTTCCAGAGAGATTTTGCAAATAAAGTCGAAATTCATATTTGTAAATTTTCCCAACAACTAGACCACATATCACATGGGAAACTTATTTTCTTTTATTTTTTTGACATTTCCATTATTTTCTTTTATTATTTTTAAAACTAAAAAGGCGATCCACAGGAGGGGGGTGCATTCGGGAACTTTT
>NW_021226356.1:0-395 GCF_002162155.2 Triticum dicoccoides | reverse complement strand
GACATCTCCCAAAAGCACTTCGACTGCCCTTGACATAAATAGCTGCAAATCTTGCAAAGAAGTGTGCATTCGAGTCCCATAGTCCACTACGACATGATCCTTAGCTGTGCCAGTTACCCCATCATGATGCTGAAAAAGTGCCAAATTCCTCCTTGCTGCTGTTAGTTTGTGAGAGAAACTGATGGGAAGTTTTGCACACTGAAATTTCTGACAGTATCCAAGAACAAATGAACTCAGAATCTCTGAGGCACGGAGTGTCTGCTCTAGAACGCGGTCAACTGCTTTGAAGAATGGCCTTGATACATAGTAACCACTCCAGTAATCCTGATTTCTATCAGCATATGTAAAGAAGTCCCCTGAAAGTGTTGGAAAACCTTGCAGCTCAACAGAACCAA
>NW_021226355.1:0-1080 GCF_002162155.2 Triticum dicoccoides | reverse complement strand
ACTAAAAAAGTGTTTTCAAATTTGAAAACTAATGGCACTAACAGAAAGTTTATAATTTTTCTAAAACTAAAAGCAAAAAGAATAAAAAAAATAAAGCAAAAAACAAAAGAAAATAAATAATGCAGAAAACAAAACAAAAAAACTGGAAAAAAATAGCAACAATAAGTATTTTGTTGTAAGTAGAAACAAAATAAAATAAATAAAGCAACAAAGAAAACAAAAAAACAAAAAAAGTGTTTTCAAATTTGAAAACTAATGGCATTAACAAAAATTTTATAATTTTTCTAAAATTAAAAGCATAAAGAATTAAAAAATAAAGCAAAAAACAAAAGAAAATAAATAAAGCAACAAATAAACAAAAAAATGCCACCTACTAGGCCCCCACGACCTTAATACGACTAGAAACCCATCCAAGGGCCAGGATTCAGGCCCGCAGGAGGCCCAGTAGGCCCACGGGCATAGCAGTGACAATTAGGCCTGTAAGCCTGCAATGGAGAGGAGCTCGAGAGGGGTGCGGCAGTGGGGCTTATAAACCACTGCGCACCCCTCTCAACTAGCGAGGTGGGACTAAACTTTTGACGCAGCAGCCGCACAAGGCCTTTGGTCCCGGTTGGTGGCACCAACCGGGACTAAAGGGGGGCATTGGTCACGGTTGGTGACACGAACCGTGACCAATGCCCCTCTTTAGTCCCGGTTGGTGGCACCAACCGGGACTAAAGATGGCATTAGTCCCGGTTGGTTTCACGAACCGGGACCAATGCTCTTACTATATATACAGCACTTAGCAGTTTTTGACCAAATCACCCATTTCTCCCCCGACGCCCCCTGCTCCTCCTCGTCGCCGTCACCGCCCGACGCCCCTGCTCCTTCTCGTCGCCATCGCCACCGACGCCGTCAGGCTTCTCGCCTTCGTCGTCGCTGCTGCCACCGACGCTGTCAGGCTGATCACCTTCACCGTCGCCGCCGCCCCTTGTGAGCACAGCCCCTCCCGTCCCGCGCCCCTGCGCCCCTATCCTGCGCGGCCGCCGCGCCGCCGCCCATGCCCTGCGCGGCTGCCGTGCACCGCCCCTGCCCTACGCT
>NW_021226354.1:0-896 GCF_002162155.2 Triticum dicoccoides | reverse complement strand
TCGTAAATCAGTCGATTGACCTTTGTCTTGCTTGCTGTCTTTCAGGAAACCACTGAGTTGTACTCGATGCCCAACGGGGCGCAGGCACAGGACGAAGAGGAGGAAGGAAGCGGAGGCGAAAGCCAAGAGGAGTGGGAGTCGGACGCCGATGATGGTGAGGAAGACGCAGGTTCTGACGAAGAGGAAGAGGAGGAGGAAGTTGCGCCTCCTTGTTCCGAAAGGAGGTCCAAGCTCGCCCACGACCCTGCGACTGATCATGGAAAGGGAGTCGCGCCTGCTGGGCAGTCGACTAAACGTCCTCGAACAACTTCACCGGCGCCGACTGAAAAGGCATCGAAGCAACCCCGGGCGGCCCTGTCAAAACCGGCCTACCGAAGATGAGGATGGAGATTCCGACTGTCTCTGGGTAACGGTCATAATCCATGTTTTCCATTCTTGGTCGATTCAATCGCTGACCGACTGATATTTGCAAATCGCAGTGCTGCTACTTCCGAGACTTCAGCCAGGCATGAGGATCAAGAAATGGAAGATGCTGCAACTTCTCAGCCTGGTATGATTTGCGCGGTTTCGCTTTCAGTCGATTGAATCTTTATTTTTGATTTTGAACTTTTTCTGTAGCTCCGCCTAGCGTTGTCATCAATCTTCCTGACGATGACGACGAAGCGCCGCTGAGGCAGAGGAGGAGCAGGAAGGCGACTGTTGGCAAGGCTGCGCAGGTTACGTCAGCACCTGGACCACAGATTCCCGAGGGGAGCAATGTTGCTCGGGCTACCGTGTCCTTTGCGGAGCCGTTGACGGTTGCCCGCCCTTCGTCGTCGAGTGCTGACCCGCCTTCTCTCTTCTCCACCTACCACGTCCCGGAGGACCAAGCAAGCGCTGCTAAGGAAGCCATATGC
>NW_021226353.1:0-569 GCF_002162155.2 Triticum dicoccoides | reverse complement strand
TAGTGACACTTTGTTTGTCTATGTATTCACACATGTATTATGTTTCCGGTAAATACAATTCTAGCATGAATAATAAACATTTATCATGATTATAAGGAAATAAATAATAACTTTATTATTGCCTCTAGGGCATATTTCCTTCAGAGGTGACATTGTGCCTGTGGTAGCCTCATCACCTTCAAGTGGTTGTGGTTGTTCAATCATTTGTTCCATAGCTTCCTGAAAGTTTGAACTTGTAGATTAGTGTACCAGATAAGTTACTAATGAGACAAGAACAAACAAAGTAGGTTAAACATTTATACATAACTTATTTTGGTGAACTACTGTAATACATTAGCATGTATTGTAGTGCCAACTACATAATAAAATCACTTTCGAAACATATGTCCATGTAGCATGCCTACTGTATTGTCTATTTCCTCACATTCGTTGATATCTAAGGATAAAGAGACATGGTTTAAAGTAGGATGAACATAGTACGACATCATTCATATCATGGGCAAACAGATATAAAACAAACAAGCTATTTTATCATTGTGTGCGCACGTGAACATAACAACTAGATTACA
>NW_021226352.1:0-1795 GCF_002162155.2 Triticum dicoccoides | reverse complement strand
GTTTAACATTCACAATACATAACAAGCAAGCATGCAAAGAGTTTATGAGCAGCGGAAAGTAAAGCATGCAACTTGCAAGAATGTAAAGGGAAGGGTTTTGGAGGATTCAAACGCAATTGGAGACACGGATGTTTTTGGCGTGGTTCCGATAGGTGGTGCTATCGTACATCCATGTTGATGGAGACTTCAACCCACGAAGGGTAATGGTTGCGCGAGTCCACGGAGGGCTCCACCCATGAAGGGTCCATGAAGAAGCAACCTTGTCTATCCCACCATGGTCGTCGCCCACGAAGGACTTGCCTCACTAGCGGTAGATCTTCACGAAGTAGGCGATCTCCTTGCCCTTACAAACTCCTTGGTTCAACTCCACAATCTTGTCGGAGGCTCCCAAGTGACACCTAGCCAAGCTAGGAGACACCACTCTCCAAGAAGTAACAAATGGTGCATTGATGATGAACTCCTTGCTCTTGTGCTTCAAATGATAGTCTCCCCAACACTCAACTCTCTCTCATAGGATTTGGATCTGGTGGAAAGAAAATTTGAGTGGAAAGCAACTTGGGGAAGGCTAGAGATCAAGATTCATATGGTAGGAATGGAATATCTTGGCCCCAACACATGAGTAGGTAGTTCTCTCTCAGAAAATGTATGCTGGAAGTGTAGGTTCAGTCTGATGGCTCTCTCCACGAATGAAGAGGAGGTGGAGGGGTATATATAGCCTCCACACAAAATCTAACCGTTACACACAATTTACCAAACTCGGTGAGACCGAATCATCAAACTCGGTCGGACCGATTTAGCAAATCTAGTGACTGTTAGGGTTTTCGGTGGGACCGAAATGCAACTCGGTAGGACCGATATGGTTAGGGTTAGGGCATAACGTAATCTCGGTGAGACCGATTACACAAACTCGGTGAGATCGATTTTGGTAATAAGTCTTTCAGAGAGTTGGTCAGGCAAGCTCGGTTGGACCGATTACACAAACTCGGTAGGACCGATTTTGGTAATGAGTTAACCAGGAAGTTTGCATTGTAATCTCGGTAGTACCGATTGCTCAAACTCGGTGAGATCGATTCTAGTAATGGACATACACAGAGAGATTACAATCCCATCTCGGTGAGACCGAGATCCCTATCGGTAAGACCGATTTGTCTAGGGTTTGTGGCAGTGGCTATGACAGCTGAACTCGGTGACGCCGGATAGAAAGAATCGATGGGGCCGAGTTTGACTTTAGGTTTAGGTCATATGTGTGGAAATGGGAGAGTTGTTGAGAATTTTGGAGCATATCACTAAGCACTTGAAGCAAGAGGCTCATTAAGCAACACCTCATCCCTTCTTGATAGTATTGGCTTTTCCTATAGACTCAATGTGATCTTGGATCACTAAAATGTAAAAATGAAGAGTCTTGAGCTTGAAGCTTGAGCCAATCCTTTGTCCTTAGCATCTTGAAGAAGTTCCCACATCCTTTAGTCCATGCCAGTCCATTGTTGAACTTATCTGAAATATACTAGATAAAAGTGTTAGTCCAACAAGAGATATGTTGACATTAATTACCAAAACCACCTAGGGAGCACTTGTGCTTTCAATCTCCTCCTTTTTGGTAATTGATGACAACATACATCAAAGCTTTAGATAAAGATATAAAGAATAGCAAGTAAAGCTTTGGAAAGACATGTAACAAGCATGGGCTCCCCCTACGTGTATGCAATCATGTAAACATGGAATGTAGAAGCATGTGAGAGCATGACCATGATAGAGCAGGAAATGTGTTACATGTATCTTGGCCATATACATCAGA
>NW_021226351.1:0-1993 GCF_002162155.2 Triticum dicoccoides | reverse complement strand
GTGAGTTGCGAAACTATTCCACATTGTTTCAAATGAAGACCAAACTCATAACTCAAATATTCACCTCCACGATCAGATCGTAGAAACTCAATTTTCTTGTTACGATGATTTTCCACTTCATTCTGAAATTCTTTGAACTTTTCAAATGTTTCAGACTTATGTTTCATCAAGTAGATATACCCATATCTGCTCAAATCATCTGTGAAGGTCAGAAAATAATGATACCCGCTGCGAGCATCAACACTCATCAGACCGCATACATCAGTATCTGTTATTTCTAATAAGTCTGTTGCTCGCTCCATTGTTCCGGAGAACGGAGTTTTAGTCATTTTGCCCGCGAGACATGGTTCGCAAGCATCAAGTGATTCATAATCAAGTGATTCCAAAAGTGTAGCGACCAGACCTCAACCAGTCTGATCTCTATGCTAAGGTGTCATCCTTGGATCAGTAATGCTGACACCACACAGTACTTGAAGGATTTATAACAGAGTAGCAATCACACACTTATTACATCGTGTGTCTCAAAAGAGAACTTATTACAATAAATATGGCTTAAGGCCATCTAACAACGATAACAGCGGAAGGCTTGGAAGATAAGTGAGTCCATCAACTCCAACGGCATCACTGAGTATAGAACCACGACCTAAAAGTCTCCTTACTCGTCGTCTGAAAAGTCTGCAACATGAACGTTGCAGCCCGAAAACGGGTCAGCACATGGAATATGCTGGCAAAGTAACACATAGAGAATGACGGAAGAATAAGACTATACTACATGCATATTTGGCTGGTGGAAAGCTCTATGGTTACTGTTTTGCGTAAAGCCAATTTTTCCCTACTGCAAAGGCATAAATTTTATTTAACTATCATGGTAGTTGTTAAACATTGAGAGTGTAGACACCCTCTCAATCCCAATTAAGCATCAGCATTAACCCAACAAAATTAATTAGAGTAACATGATGAGATTCACATGATAATCCAAGTACTAGATACTCAAGATGTCCATAACCGGGACACGGCTAACCATGATTAGTTTATACACTCTGCAGAGGTTTGCGCACTTTTCCCCACAAGACTCGATCTCCACCATTGGATTTCTCGCCCTACAAGGTGTTTGAGAGACGGATGACCAAGACATAGTCTTTCAGAAGTGTTTGCACCTTACACTACTAGGGAAAACCTTATACACAGAATCTTAGCAGCAGCGCGGCATAAAAACAGGCGCTCATGCTAAGTAGTAGCAGCGCGGCTACGGAAAGCTTGCTAGTGGTGCAAACTTAGCAGTAGCGTGTGACGCTTAAACCGCGCTGCTACAAAAATCCACCGACAGTACACAACGACATAAGTTTACCAATAGCGCGGTGCCAGGGAGCGCGCTGCTACTAATGCCATAGTAGCAGCGCGCTTTTTTGTCACCTCGATGCTGCTAATTTTGAAAATGTGCACATGGTTGGCCCATTTAGCAGTAGCGCATGACAGGAAAGCGCGCTGTTGCTATGCTCTTAGCAGCAGCGCGCTTTCTCTCCCGCGCTATTGCTAAGACGCAGGACCCACTACCTTTTCCACCTCCCCCTCCCCATCTCCTCTCCTCCCTTTCCCCTACCCTCCCACATCCTCCCTCTCTCACTCTTCTTCTTCCTCAATACTTCTCCCCCCATTACTCTCCCTCTTCTACCTACATTTCTCTCTCTTCATTACTCCTAGCTATAACTACACCACCGCCATTAATTCATCTCCTTTCTCTTTTTCCTCCCCCCTCCACTAGTTGAAGTTGTCTCCTCCCAAATTAGCTAGCTAGGTAGATGTAGCATTTAGTTAAGTGACCTATTTGCCCCCTAACTAGATCTTTCTTTGTCAAGAAGAGCTTTGTGCACTTTTGACCTCCCTACATCATCATCTCCACCGTGCGCTCGATCTCGAGATAGAGGTGTGATTAATATTTCATGCTTTTGCAAAATGGAAATATGTTTATGCATGTGTGTGTGATATTTTTATG
>NW_021226350.1:0-2892 GCF_002162155.2 Triticum dicoccoides | reverse complement strand
GATAAGCTCCATGCTACATCAACATATGCATTGGAGGTATATTCTGAGCAAGTAAGGAGCTGCATAGAAATAGCTTTAAGTTGTGTAGAGGCTGATCAATGCAAAAGGCCGAGCATTGGAGAAATCGTTGATAAGTTAATTCAGACGGAGACTGCGATTCACAAAATGACCCAATCACCAGGAAAATCAATGGATCAGGTGTGGTCCTTTATGACACAACATTTTACTATGCATTTCATCTATTTCATTTTCCCCGTCAAATAAAATTAAAAGCATAATTTAAACATATAGCTGGTGCATCATGTTGGGATATATTATGTAGATGGGCTCCTGCTTGCTGGATGCATCTGAAAAGAGAGGAAGAGAGTTGTTAGGTGTCCATCCCCTCCAGCTCCGATTCCCCTTTGAACCGAACAAGTTGATCCCCTGCCAACTTAATCTAACGAACAACTCGGATGAGTATGTCGACTTTAGGTGTGTCCCAAAAAACCCCAAGAGTTTCTTGAATGGACTGTCACGGCTCCATGGAAGCATGCCGCCAAACACCAGTTGCATATACATTGTAACGATGGAAAAGCACCAGCAACCACCTGCAAACATGGTCACTCTTGATGTTATCCTAGAGAGCTGGGTAGGATATAGATACACGTGTGGGTGGGGTATGGATGACTACTTCTCTACGGGGTCCAAAGAGGATCTGAGCGGCTGTCCGGTGCATAAGCTAACACTGAAGGCTGTTTGTGAGCCAGCAGTCGAGATGATGGCATCTGATGTTAGCCATATTGTTCTTCTGTGCAAATTAACCAATCTTAGCTTCAGATGATGCATATTTAGTTATGTGATATTTCTTTGTTATTTTCTTCTCTTGTCAACGGCCTGTTGGTGCTATTCATTACCTGACAGCCAATCAAACCAGGAATGAAAGTAAGGACTTTTATTCTCCTACGTACGTGTACGTATTTCTTAATTATTTTCACTGGACTGTATTAAGAAAACTATTTGTTTAGGTCATGTACTGCAGGGATGGCACTTTGTCGGAAATACTATCGATGTATGTGCGTCCAACGAAGCCTTGGTGAGTTTATGCTTCCAGCAGTATTCATTGGAAGGATCACAGCATACGAATTATAAATCACTTCCACCAACTTATAAATCATAAAGTCATTGCATGTCATGACTTTGGTCACAGAGGGTACTTTCAGGGTTGTGATGTATATCAAATTAAATTTACACGTAGTGGTAAGTGGAAAACACAAGTAAAAGTTCATGAAAGCTTGCCGGTATTAATTAATTTTCCTCTCGCAAAAAAATAATAATTATTTTTCTACTTGTAACTATCCTCTTGTATCACGACAGGATTTTGGCAGCTCATGGAAGTGGGCATGTATCCATTTGGAACTATGAGACACAGGTCGATTCAGAGCACATGCCATCATAGTCAGAAAAAATATATGCATGTTGTTGTTTTTGAAGAGTGAGTTTGACTATAGGAATCTATCTATCTATAAGAGGCGATCCTAACTTGTTTGCAGGAGAGAGTGATGTCGCTAAGACCTGTAAAGGAGCCAGCACCATGTGCTTGGGATCATTGGATGCTTTCTGCTAAATTCATCGCGCGGGAGGAATGGTTCGTGACCGGCGATGGATACGGTTACATCCATGTGCTCTCATCTGCGATGATGGATGAAATCATGCAGTTCAAAGCTCACACGGGCTGGGTCGAATCACTGGCCATTCACCCGAGTCGCCCGCTTGTGCTATCAGCATCCAACGACAGCTTAATCAAGCTATGGAACTGGAAGACTGACTGGTCAAATCAAGTTTAACCCGCTGGAAGGAAACACTTCCGCAAGTGCTTCAAAAGATGGCACAACAAAGGTACAAAAGAACAAAAAAAGGCTCATTTCTCTGTTTGTATCCACGGAATTTTCTGTTTCTATCTTTATTAATAGTGCAATAGCACCTAAATTTACCAGATCTGGTGTTGTTCTTCTCCCGTTCCTATTGCTACATTGGACTGTGATGGTGGGCTGATATGTGTTGATTATTTTTCCCATGGTGGTGATCGACAATATGTGGTTACCGGATCCGACAATGGGGTTGCACAGGTATGTCATTTTTATTATTGTACAATTATATTTAGTTACATAGACTATATTGATGTACACACTCTTCATTTTTTTGGGTACTAGATTTGGGATTTGCGGACAAAGAAATGTATCCAAGAACTCGAGGGACTCCGACATATGTCTGGGGTCAATGTTGGTGTGATCGATGGCATGCAAGGGCATCCTGTTCTAATAACATCTTCAGATGAATATGCTATTTCTTTGCGCAACTACAACACCTATGGGTAACGCTTCTGATTTTGTAATGATAGAATGGCCGGTAGCTCTAGCCACTTTAGCCTCCCACAAAAGCTACCAATGACTCTTACATCCCTGGCTGGCATCGCCATGAAAACAGACCTCAACTTTGAGGTTGCTGTCAGCCTTCCAATTATATACCCTACATAAACCAAAATATAAAATAACAGTGGGCTTCACAAATTTGCAGGTATGAGAGAACGATGGACTTTAAGCTCGATAGGGTTCGTGGTGGTTTTGCTTTCATTAAGGCCATAAAAAGGTAATAACCAAAATCCCTTTTACTCTTGTAACTTTTATCCCAGTCCATCTTCTTTTTCTATAACCTTTTTTCTAGAAAACTAGGTAATGCTCATAATTGAATAGATAGTAACTAGAACATCACATTCTTATGCAGCCTGGTGATTGGATTTGACGATGGATTTGCAATAGTGGAAATGAATTAATTTGGCACTAAAGATTGTGCTACTGTTGAAAGAAAATAGCGGCTGAATAAAAGTGGTGCCATGGATGATATTGCAACAAC
>NW_021226349.1:0-535 GCF_002162155.2 Triticum dicoccoides | reverse complement strand
CTGGCTATCCTATTTTTAGGTGTTTCTGAGTGTTTTGGGACAGGTGCCATTATAGGAAGTTTTTTTTGACCCGTTTCCAGTTTTTGGGTCCGGGCAGTCGAAAAAAAAAAATTGGTCGAAAAATTTCGTGCCCATCCTGTCAGTTTGAGCTAGGAAGAGTTTTGAGATACTCACCATTATAGTGATTTTTCGCAAAAAAAAAAAAGCAGCGCAAAAAAAAAGAGCGCAAAAAAAAAAGAGCGAAAAAAAAATTCAGAGTGTGCTTTTCCCTTGTTTACGTGCCGCGCCGTGATTTTGTTGGTGTTCTAGGCTCGCGTCTCTAGCACAGTCTAGCCTAGGACCAGCACAGTACCGTCGTTGAGCGTTTATTCAACTTTGCATCTCTGAATTTATTATTGCTGACCCTTTTTGCTACCATATTATAAGCCTTCCCAGCTCCACATACATCTACGTCGTGCGTTTGACTCTCCCTGGTAATCGCTCTATCCAAGCTTTGAGAGTTTTTGACTACAACGGTTGCCGATCACCGCCTGCT
>NW_021226348.1:0-1109 GCF_002162155.2 Triticum dicoccoides | reverse complement strand
AGCTATCAATCTAGCTTGGGTAAAGCCCCTTTTGAAGTTCTCTATGGACGACGGTGTCGAACACCCCTTAACTGGTCAGAGACCGGGGAAAGACAATTCTTTGGCCCGGATATGATTCAGGAAGCAGAAGAACAAGTTCGCATCGTTCGTGAAAAGTTGAAAACAGCCCAATCTCGTCAAAAGAGTCAATATGACCGAAAACATAAGGCTATGACTTTCGAGGTTGACGAGAAGGCTTATCTTCGGGTCACCCCTCTGAAGGGAACCCATCGTTTCGGTATCAAAGGCAAATTGGCTCCTCGTTACATTGGACCTTTTCGCATTCTCGCCAAACGAGGAGAAGTTGCCTACCAGTTGGAACTACCTCCGCATCTCTCCAGAGTCCACGATGTCTTCCACGTTTCTCAACTCAGGCGTTGCTTCTCGGATCCTATCCGTGAAGTGGACCACGAAACGCTTGATCTCCATGATAATCTTACAAATCGAGAGTACCCCATTCGTATCCTCGATCAGGCCGAGCGTACCACTCGACGCCAAAACATCAAGTTCCTCAAAGTACAATGGTCGCACCATTCTGAGGATGAAGCAACTTGGGAAAGGGAGGATCGTCTTCGACTCGAGTACCCCGCCTTCTTTCCGGAGGAACCCAAATCTCGGGACGAGATTCTTTTGAGTGGGGGTGAGTTGTCACACCCTAGCTAGTCATGCATTAGAGTGTGTGCATCATGTTTAATATTCCATTTAACTTGAAATGGGGATTTGTGAAACCCTCTGAATCATTTTGAAAATAACCCAAATAAAAATTTCTCCAAGAAGGTCCAAGAAAATGCTCATGTTGCTCTCTGAAAATATTGGACAGAGATAAAAATCAAACCAATATTTTTAGTGGCTCATGGACATTTATTTTGGGCATTTGGAATTAATGCATAAATATTTGCATTGGAAATATATTTCTATATATATGAAATATGGTCCAAATATTATGCCATTTCTAAAGGAGCTCTGGAATAATATATCTAGCCCCTGCAAAAATTGGCATAAGTTAAATAAATGATTTAATATATTATTTAAATCAAAACAAATGTCAGAAATTAGAAAACAGAAAAAAA
>NW_021226347.1:0-1496 GCF_002162155.2 Triticum dicoccoides | reverse complement strand
GACGAGCTCTTCGTCACCTCCATAAATGAGAAACATTTCCTTAGTCCTTTTCAGGTACTTCAGGATATTCTTGACCGCTGTCCAGTGTTCCTTGCCGGGATTACTTTGGTACCTACCTACCAAACTTACGGCAAGGTTTACATCAGGTCTGGTACACAGCATGGCATACATAATAGAACCTATGGCTGAGGCATAGGGGATGACACTCATCTCTTCTATATCTTCTGCCGTGGTCGGACATTGAGCTGAGCTCAATTTCATACCTTGTAACACAGGCAAGAACCCCTTCTTAGACTGATCCATATTGAATTTCTTCAATATCTTATCAAGGTATGTGCTTTGTGAAAGACCTATGAGGCGTCTTGATCTATCTCTATAGATCTTGATGCCTAATATATATGCAGCTTCTCCAAGGTCCTTCATTGAAAAACTCTTATTCAAGTAGGCCTTAATGTTGTCCAAGAGTTCTATATCATTTCCAATCAAAAATATGCCATCTACATATAATATGAGAAATGCTACAGAGCTCCCACTCACTTTCTTGTAAACACATGCTTCTCCATAAGTCTGCGTAAACCCAAACGCTTTGATCATCTCCTCAAAGCGAATGTTCCAACTCCGAGATGCTTGCACCAGCCCATAAATCGAGCGTTGGAGCTTGCACACCTTGCCAGCATACTTAGGATCGACAAAACCTTCCGGCTGCATCATATACAATTCTTCCTTAAGGAAACCATTAAGGAATGCCGTTTTGACGTCCATTTGCCATATTTCATAATCATAGAATGCGGCAATTGCTAACATGATTCGGACGGACTTCAGCCTCGCTACCGGTGAGAAAGTCTCATCGTAGTCAACCCCTTGAACTTGTCGATAACCCTTAGCGACAAGCCGAGCTTTATAGATGGTCACATTACCATCCGCGTCTGTCTTCTTCTTAAAGATCCATTTATTTTCTATGGCTCGCCGCTCAACAGGCAAGTCAGTCAAAGTCCATACTTCGTTTTCATACATGGATCCTATCTCGGATTTCATGGCTTCTAGCCATTTGTCGGAATCCGGGCCCGCCATCGCTTCTTCATAGTTCAAGGGTTCACCGTTGTCTAACAACATGATTTCCAAGACAGGGTTGTCGTACCACTCTGGTGCGGAACGTGTCCTTGTGGACCTTCGAATTTCAGTAGGAGCTTGATCAGAAGTATCTTGATCATCATCATTGACTTCCTCTCTAGTCGGTGCAGGCACCTCAGGAACATTTTCTTGAGTTGCGCCATTTTCCGGTTCAAGAGGTAATACTTCATCAAGTTCTACTTTCCTCCCACTTACTTCTTTCGAGAGAAACTCCTTCTCTAGAAAGGATCCATTCTTGGCAACAAAGATCTTGCCTTCGGATCTGAGGTAGAAGGTATACCCAATAGTTTCTTTAGGGTATCCTATGAAGACGCATTTTTCCGACTTGGGTTCGAGCTTTTCAGGTTGAAGTTTCTTGACATAAG
>NW_021226346.1:0-6274 GCF_002162155.2 Triticum dicoccoides | reverse complement strand
TTCTGGAGCTCCGCCGGAAGAGGGCCATCATCACGGAGGGCTTCTACATCATCCTAGCCCCTCCGATGAAGTGTGAGTAGTTTACCTGAGACCTTGAGGTCCATAGTTAGTATCTAGATGGCTTCTTCTCTCTCTTTGAATCTCAATACAAAGTTCTCCCCCTCTCTCGTGGAGATCTATTCGATGTAATCTTCTTTTTGCGGTGTGTTTGTTGAGATCGATGAATTGTGGGTTTATGATCAAGTCTATCTATGAATAATATTTGAATCTTCTCTGAATTCTTTTATGCATGATTGGTTATCTTTGCAAGTCTCTTCGAATTATCCGTTTGGTTTGGCCAACTAGATTGGTAGTTCTTGCCATGGGAGAAGTGCTTAGCTTTGGGTTCGATCTTGCGGTGTCCTTACCCAGTGATAGAAGGGGCAGCAAGGCATGTATTGTATCGTTGCCATCAAGGATAACAAGATGGGGTTTATTTCATATTGCATGAATGTATCTCTCTACATCATGTCATCTTGCTTAAGGCGTTACTCTGTTTTTAACTTAAAACTCTAGATGCATGTTGGATAGTGGTCGATGAGTGGAGTAATAGTAGTAGATGCAGAATCATTTTGATCTACTTGTCACGGACGTCATGCCTATATACATGATCATGCCTAGATATTCTCATAATTATGAACAATTCTATCAATTGCTCAACAGTAATTTGTTCTCCCACCGTAGAATACTTATGCTCTTGAGAGAAGCCACTAGTGAAACCTATGGCCCCCGGGTCTATTCTCATAATATCAATCTCCATCACTTTTATATTGCTTTGCTATTTACTTTGATTTTACTTTTTTACTTTGCATCTTTATATAAAAAATACCAAAAATATTATATCTATCAGATCTCACTCTCGTAAGTGACCGTGAAGGGCTTGACAACCCCTAATCGCGTTGGTTGCGAGTAGCTATCGCTTTGTGCAGGTACGAGGGACTTGAGCGTGGGCTCCTACTGGATTGATACCTTGGTTCTCAAAAACTGAGGGAAATACTTACGCTACTCTGCTGCATCATCCCTTCCTCTTCGGGGAAAACCAACGCAAGCTCAAGACATAGCAGTGGGGGGCGCCCCCCCCTAGGGCGCGCCCCCCTGCCTCATGGGCTCCTTGGAGCTCCACCGACGTACTCTTTCCTCATGTATATACCTACGACCCCCAAACGATCAGGACAGGAGCCAAAAACCTAATTCCACCGCCGCAACTTTCTGTATCCACGAGATCCCATCTCGGGGCCTGTTCCGGAGCTCCGCCGGAGAGGGCCGTCATCACGGAGGGCTTCTACATCGTCATAGCCTCTCCGATGAAGTGTGAGTAGTTTACCTCAGACCTTTAGGTCCATAGTTAGTAGCTAGATGGCTTCTTCTCTCTTTTTTGATCTCAATACAAAGTTCTCCCCCTCTCTTGTGGAGATCTATTCGATGTAATCTTCTTTTTGCGGTGTGTTTGTTGAGACCTATGAACTATGGGTTTATAATCAAGTCTATCTACGAATAATATTTGAATCTTCTCTGAATTCTTTCATGTATGATTGGTTATCTTTGCAAGTCTCTTTGAATTATCCGTTTGGTTTGGCCAACTAGATTGGTAGTTCTTGCCATGGGAGAAGTGCTTAGCTTTGGGTTCGATCTTGCGGTGTCCTTTCACAGTGACAGAAGGGGCAGCAAGGCACATATTGCATCGTTGCCATCGAGGATAACAAGATGGGGTTTATTTCATATTGCATGAATTTATCTCTCTACATCATGTCATCTTGCTTAAAGCGTTACTCTATTTTTAACTTAATACTCTAGATGCATGTTGGATAGCGGTCGATGAGTGGAGTAATAGTACTGATGCAGAATCGTTTCGGTCTACTTGTCACGGACGTGATGCCTATATACATGATCATGCCAAGATATTCTCATAACTATGCTCAATTCTATCAATTGCTCAACAGTAATTTGTTCACCCACCGTAGAATACTTATGCTCTTGAGAGAAGCCACTAGTGAAACCTATGGCCCCCGGGTCTGTTCTCATCATATCAATCTCCATCACTTTAATCTTGTTTTGCTTTTTTACTTTGCCTTTTACTTTTTACTTTGCATCTTTATACCAAAAATACCAAAAATATTATATCTATCAGATCTCACTCTCGTAAGTGACCGTGAAGGGATTGACAACCCCTAATCGCGTTGGTTGCGAGTAGCTATCGTTTTGTGCAGGTACGAGGGACTTGAGCGTGGCCTCCTACTGGATTGATACCTTGGTTCTCAAAAACTGAGGGAAATACTTACGCTACTCTGTTGCATCATCCCTTCCTCTTCGGGGAAATCCAACGCAAGCTCAAGAGGTAGCACCCGACACTTGGGGGCTACATTATTCAAGTTGGGATTACATCAAATACACAAGTCTCATGTCGCTGCAAGCATGCACCATGACACTTGGGGGCTAATGCAAAGTCATTGTTTGCTCACTTATTGAAGACCCGACTCATCACATTATAATGAGCCGGCCCTTGGGGGCTACCAATTGCTCCTGTCAAAATTCAAGGTACACAAGCCTCAGTCCATTATATTGAAAGATCCACTACTCAATTGGTAGAGTACAAAGCTCTTAACCTTATGGACGTGGGTTCAAGCCCCATGGTGGAGATTACATCATATTATGTTATTATCAATGAATTATATACAAAGTCCCAACTCAGTATTATCTTACTTAGCCAGCCCGTGGGGGCTGCACGTTGCTGCTCAAGTCTACATGATCATATTTACAAAGTCCCTGCTCATTATTGCTTAATGACCCGGCCCTTGGTGGCTACATTGGTTGAAGTTTTTATGGGCATCATGCAATTACAAGTCCCAGGTTGCTGCAAGCATGACAACCCGACACTTGGGGGATACATATATGGAGTATTCAGTCTTTACTAGTGACTGAGATGAACAAACATGGATTTCTTCAAAGTGGTAGTATTTATATTGAATCAAGTCTTAAGCCATCACTTTGTTTTGCTCAAGACTTGGGGGTTACAGATAATATGGATATAAGGGAGAAATGTTTTCCAATTTTCAGTTTTGAGCAAACCAGATTGACCCGGTGTCTGCAACAATCATGACCCGGCATCACCAACAATCATGACTCGGCGTCACCAATAACTATGACCCGGCGTCGGCAACAATTATGACCCGGTGTTATCAATATTTACAAACCGGATATTTTGGCAATGATAAACCAGCAAGTTCTACAAGCCGGTTGAAAATCAGATGAGTATTTCAAGACCAATATTTTTGTTAAGCATTGGGAGCTGAATCAAATATTCTTCACAATATATTTCTATGAGAAGCCAATTGATTATGAAGCTGGTCTATTGACTTGGACTTTCCAGAAGGAGGAAATAACAAGGACTTAAGGGTGATTAGGATTAGTTTAACATGGATAAATCCAAATTAAACTGGGGGCTAATGTCGGGGATATACCCCGCGGTATGACCCGGCCGGAAGTATGACCCGGCCGGACTTGGCGGCTCACAAAGACCCGGCACATATTTGGTGATTTATTGATGACCCCAACGGCGGGTCAGATAGAAGACTAGACCCAAGGCCCAGAAGGCCGGCTCATGTTATGGTGGGTTGGTTTACGAGGAAAGGCATAAGGAGTTTTCCCTTAAGGGGGCAGACTAGGATTCCACTTGTAATAGACTAGTCCTAATCCTAATAGGACTCCACATGTAACCCGCCCCTTCAACTTATATAAGGAGGGGCAGGGAACCCCAAGAGGGACAAGCAAGAAACAATAATCTCTAGGGCTAGACACAATTAGAGGAGAGCCGACTTACCGGCGACTCTTTCATAAGAATAATGAGATCTAGCCACAAACAACATGTAGGACTATTATCGGATGATGTTTCCCGGGGCCCGAAGCTGTCTAAATCCTTGTCTTGTGTTGCGTCTCTCGATTTCGCTCAACCCCTCTCAAGCTACTACAAAGATGTGTTGGCCTCACAATTAAGTCCTTACACTAGGACATCTGATGTGACGATTCCATGACACTTCCGCTTTCGGTATATGAGGGTACATGGACACACTCTCCCCGCTCGTTGCTATGCTTCTCCTAGATAGATCTTGCGTGGTCGTGGGCAAATTTTTTAAAATACTACATTCCCCAATAGCTATTACTATAAATCATGCAGTTCGGCCAAACACATCAGCTCCCGAGGTAAGATGGCAATGCCCAGCTCCAGGCTACTATAAACTGAATGTTGATGCCTCTTTCTTTGGGGATGGAAGCGGAGTTGCTGTGGCGGTCTTGCGAAACCATCGAGGAGAAGTTGTAGCGAGGGTATCGGAGTTGATTGATAACACACCTGGTGCACCGTCCGCTGAAGCCAGAGCCTAGCAGATGGGTCTACGGTTGATTGATTCAGTTGGATGTCGAAATGTCCAAGTGGAGACAGATTGCCTTGAACTTGTGCAAGCATGCAACGGGGAGACTAAAATTCTGAGTCCACATTCAGCTATACTTACAGATTGCTTTCACCTTGCTCATGGTGTCCCAGAGATATCCTTTAGACATTGTCCTAGAGCGTTAAATAAAGTTGCACATATCTTAGCTAGGCGTTGTTATGATTCTAAGATTCGTTAAGAGTGGATAGATGAGATGCCCTCCTTCCTATTACCACATCTACTCTTTGATGTAACTCTTCCCCAAGTTGAATAAAATGCCAGAAGGCCTTACCTTCAAAAAAATATTGGTCCATTCAGGAAGCTGTCACAGTTTTGTGAGTATGGCACTGGCTGCTGAGTGGCTTGGCAACTTACGCACTGCACTGCCCATGAAGGTGAAAATTGCTGATGGGTGTACATCGGCGGGCGAGGGGGCTGTGGTGCTTCTGAATGTGCTCTCATAACTACCACTCAACTTGAAACACCTGGCCAACAACATGCTATCTATCATTTGGTGCATCTGTGTTATTTCAAAGACAAGCCCGAAACTGCACCTATTCATGCTCCTGTTGTTCAGTCTCCTTCAACTGAATTAGCATCTTCCTTTGAGGAACCGAAAGGGCTACCACCAGTCCACCATAGAGGGATC
The DNA here is from genome assembly GCF_002162155.2 of Triticum dicoccoides. Classification (NCBI taxonomy): domain Eukaryota; kingdom Viridiplantae; phylum Streptophyta; class Magnoliopsida; order Poales; family Poaceae; genus Triticum; species Triticum dicoccoides. The sequence continues at coordinate 1,162 of NW_021226346.1, read as the reverse complement.
TCGATTAATTAATTCCTCTGATGCAAGTGCTCGGCCAGCGAATTTGTCCCCACTCTGCCACAGGTGTTTCTCAAGGAAAAAGAACCCCTACTTTGTACCTCTTTTCCTGCCATGGCTCTTCTCCCATTCCCCTTCATTCCTCTTCCAAATTTTTTAAACGGAGGCAAATGATTTGCCTCATATATTAATAAGCAGGAGAAAGAGTTTGTTACAACATACACCCAAGTTACGGCATGACAATTGTTCTCGCAATAAAAAAGGCCCTAGTTTTTTGCCCCAACTTTGATCCAAAGGTTTGCCTCGTCGACAATGATGTTGAGCAAGATTTGCGGAGGTGCGCTCTTTTGCCTGAACACTCTTGCGTTGCGCTCATTTCAGATGACCCATGACATTAGCATGATAATCGATGCCTTTGCTTTTCTGTGGGTGGTGCCTGTGGTGCATGTGCTCACCCACCAGGCCTGAACGGAGTCGAACAAGTGCCATACGGACGTGTCCATGTCGTGGATGCGAAATTTATGAATAGCCATGTTCCAAAGCCTAAGAGTGAAGCGACATCTGAAGAAAAGATGAGGGCCACATTCTTGCACCCGCCGGCACAAGGGGTAAGGGCCACAGTTAGGCCATCCTCGCTTCTTCAATATGTTAGCAGTCCAGATCCTATCCTGAAGCGCGAGCCAAGCAAAGAACTTGACTTTCGGTGGGGCCCAAGCCTTCCAGACCATTTGGTCCATGGGGAGAGGACCAAGCCCAAAAACGGTGCCTTGTAAGTGGAGGCCGCGGAGTAGTGCCCAGATTTCATGTGCTTCCATAGGATGTCATCATCAGCGAGCTCATCCAGGTGCACCTCATGCAGTAGCATCCAAAGGGTGAAATATTGTGCAACATGCTTGATGGAAACCAATGCGGGCGGTCTGATTTTGAGGATCCACGCGTTGTCGTTGCTGGCCTCCCGTACCTTCCAGTGCTTCCGGAGGAAGTCTCGTAAATGAGCGAAGCAATGTCTTTGGGTTTTCAACCAAGGAGCCAAGGGGAGTCCCAAAATGGAGTCCTCGCACCGTTCCCGACCGTGATGATAATACAGGCGTAGAAAAAGTTGATGTCCTCCTCATCAAACAAGTTCTCACTCCCGACCCACAACTTTGTGGGCTCCTTCCACTCG
>NW_021226345.1:0-389 GCF_002162155.2 Triticum dicoccoides | reverse complement strand
TTTGCAGTGGTTGCCAAAGCAGTTTACTCAAGATTACCTCTCAAACTACATGATTGGTGGGCATGCAAAGGTTAAAGTATTTCTACTAGAACACGATGATTATCTAGATGTTTTCATGAAGACCGTGAAGGATGGGCGGTCGGCCATCACAAGGGGTTGGACTAGAGTCGTGCGTGCCTTCTGCATGGAGGAGGGCACAATATGGGCATTCCGCTTCACCTTGTTTAGCAACCAGAATATATTTCGCCTCTTTCTTTACCGTCTTTAATAGTACAAGTATACAACTGTGGATCATCATTCTTTATTTGGTTCTTATGTAATTCTTGAACATATGTACCTATGAATCGAATAATGCATTGGTTGTTTGAACCTGATGGATATGAATAAAG
>NW_021226344.1:0-887 GCF_002162155.2 Triticum dicoccoides | reverse complement strand
CGGCGATGCGCCGCCGCCGGCCTCCACCCTCTCCCCCTTCCCCTCACCTTCTCTCCCTTGGTGCTCCCGCATCCGGGTCGAGCAGGTGAGGCCTCGCCGCTCCCAGATCAGCGGCGCGCCACCCCATGGCTGATGGCTTGGCTCGTCCTCGCGGCTGACGCCCAGGTCCGAGGGCCCTCGGATCTGCGCTGGCGCGGCTGACGGCGGCCGGGTCGGAGGTGTTCTAGGGCCAGGTGAACGCCTCCGCCGCCCAAGACCCCGCCTTCTTCACACTTCGCGCGCCGGGAGCGGCACTTCTTCCTCCGCCGTCTTCCACCCGGGGAGGAGGGAGCCAAGTGTGCTTCTTCACGGCCAACGACGCCGCTCCTCCGCGCGAGGACAGGACAGGGCTGGGTGCACCTCGGTTGGGGCAACTCCCATCTTGACGAGGCCATGGAGATGGAGCTTCTTCAAGGTCCCCTCTCCCTCTCCTTCTCTGTTCTGAGTCTTCTGACCTCCAATTGCTCTCAGTTTGTCAGTCTCTTCGTGCCATGACCATCTCTAATTAGGGTTAGCAACTTAATTTCGAGGTCGATTGCCTCATTTGGGTGCTGTTTACAACTGCTATTTCCAAGAATCCCCAATTTCTAGGGATTACTGTTTGTGAGCACCAACATCTCTCAAACTTTTTTCTTCAGAGTGGAGTAACCAAGCTGACGGTGCACATAATAACAGGTGTGAGGACGTTCACCATCGACCTTTGCGCCCAAGAATGTGATGGTCTCCGCTCTGCGTGCTTGCCAGGGTCTCCAAGCCCAACAACGCCCAGATCTGGTCAGCGACGTTCGCTTAAGGCAGGGACACCTTTAGTGCTTGCCTGTTCCTATATCAGCAGTGCTCCGAGCTTC
>NW_021226343.1:0-918 GCF_002162155.2 Triticum dicoccoides | reverse complement strand
TAGGCGATATCTGGTGATCAAGGGGGGGGGGGCTTGCCTGGTTGCTCAGACAAGGAGGGGTCGTCGGTGACGTAGTCGTACTCGGTGGCATCAGCGTCGGTCTCGTAGTCTACCGGAGAGAAGAGGGGGAAGAAATAATGAATACAGAGCAAACAAAGCATCACAAAATATAACAAGGCAATACGCGGTGTTCGGTGTGCCCTAACGCGGTAGTAGGTGATACCGGTGAAGGGGGGAAAACATCCGGGAAAGTATTCCCGGTGTTTCGTGTTTTCGGGCAGAGGAGCCGGAGGGGGAAAGTTGCGGGTTTGATAGGTTAGAGGGGTGTGGCGGACGAACGGACTGCGTATCCGGAATCGTCTCGTCGTTCTGAGCAACTTTCATGTTGAAAATATTTTAATCCGAGTTACTGATTAAAAGATATGATTTTCTAAAGATTTTATTAATTTCTGAAATTTAATTAATTATTTAATTTAATTCGAAAAATGGATTAATGACATCAGCATGATGTCATGCTGATGTCAGCAGTCAACAGGGTTGACTGGTCAACCTGACCAGTGGGTCCAGGGGGACCCACCTGTCATTCACTATGATTAACTAAAACAGATTAATTAGTTTAATTAGTGATTAGATTAATCTAATCAGGATTAATTAACTTAATTAATTACTTAATTAATTAATTAATATTTTAATTATTATTATCTATTTATTTTATTTTTATTATTATTTTTCTTTTCTTTTTTTTTATCGTCCTGGGGGCGGGCCCCTCTGGTCAGTGGCACAGGGGGTTAGTGGGTTTGGGCATTCGGGTGCGGGCATGCGCCCGAGGGGCGTAGCGGGCAACGGGCGCCGTGTGCAGGGGGGGCAGGCGCCACTCGGGCGGGCGTATGCCCGAGGGCACTGGGCGCGCGTGGCGCA
>NW_021226342.1:0-2690 GCF_002162155.2 Triticum dicoccoides | reverse complement strand
GTCTTGTATGATTTGAGTCTTTGCTTTTTAGTTCACCACAATCATCCTTGCTGTACAAATGTTTTGAGAGAGACACACGTTATTTGGAATTTATTAGAATACTCTATGTGCTTCACTTATATCTTTTGAGCTAAACAATTTCGCTCTAGCGCTTCACTTATATCTTTTAGAGCACGTTGGTGGTTATTTTATAGAAATTATTGATGTCTCATGCTTCACTTATATCATTTTGAGAGTCCTTTAGAACAGCATGGTAATTTGCTTTGGTTATAAATTTAGTCCTAATATGATAGGCATCCAAGATAAAACTATAAAGTGCATTGAATACTAAGAGAAGTTTGATACTTGATAATTGTTTTGAAATATGAATATGGTGATATTAGAGTCATGCTAGTTGAGTAGTTGTGAATTTGAGAAATACTTGTTCTAAAGTTTTTGATTCCCGTAGCATGCACGTATGGTGAACCGTTATGTGATGAAGTCGGAGCATGATTTATTTATTGATTGTCTTCCTTCTGAGTGGCGGTCGGGGACGAGCGATGGTCTTTTCCTACCAATCTATCCCCCTAGGACATGCGCGTAGTACTTCGTTTTGATAACTAATAGATTTTTGCAAGAAGTATGTGAGTTCTTTATGACTAATGTTGAGTCCATGGATTATACGCACTCTCATCCTTCCACCATTTCTAGCCTCTCTAATACTGCGCACATTTCGCCGGTATCATACACCCACGATATACCTTTCTCAAAACAGCCACCATACCTACCTATTATGGAATTTCCATAGCCATTCCGAGATATATTGCCATGCAACTTACCACCGTTCCATTTATTATGACATGCTTCATCATTGTCATATTGCTTTGCATGATCATGTAGTTGACATCATATTCATGGCAAAGCCACCTTCATAATTCTTTCATACATGTCACTCTTGATTCATTGCATATCCCGGTACACCGCCGGAGGCATTCACATAGAGTCATATTTTGTTCTAAGTATCGAGTTGTAATTCTTGAGTTGTAAGTAAATAAAAGTGTTATGATCATTATTAGAGCATTGTCCCATGTGAGGAAAGGATGATGGAGACTTTGATTCCCCCATAAGTCAGGATGAGACTCCGGACAAAGAAGAAAAAAAGAAAGAAAAGAGGCCAAAAAAAAGAAAAAAAAGAAACAAGGCCCAAATAAAAAAATGAGAGAAAAAGAGAGAAGGGACAATGTTACTATCATGATCTTCAAAGTAGCACCATGATCTTCATGATAGAGAGTTTCCTATGTTGTCACTTTCATATACTAGTGGGAATTTTACATTATAGAACTTGGCTTGTATATTCCAATGATGGGCTTCCTCAAAGTGCCCTAGGTCTTCATGAGAAAGCGAGTTGGATGCACACCCACTTAGTTTCTTTTGTTAAGCTTTCATACACTTATAACTCAAGTGCATCCATTGCATGGCAATCCCTACTCACTCACATCGATATCTATTGATGGGCATCTCCATAGCCTGTTGATACACCTAGTCGATGTGAGGCTATTTGCTCCTTTTTTGTCTTCTCCACAACCACCGTTCTATTCCACCTATAGTGCTATGTCCATGGCTCACGCTCATATATTGCGTGAAGATTGAAAAAGCTTGAGAACATCGAAAGTATGAAACAATTGCTTGGCTTGTCATTGGGGTTGTGCATGATTTAAATACTTTATGTGGTGAAGATAGAGCATAGCCAGACTATATGATTTTATAGGGATAACTTCCTTTGGTCATGTTATTTTGAGAAGACATGATTGCTTTGTTAGTATGCTTGAAGTATTATTATTTTCATGATAATATTAAACTTTTATCTTGAATCTTTCGGATCTGAACATTCATCCCACAGTAAAGAGAAATACATTGAAGAATATGCTAAGTAGCATTCGTCATAAAAAATTATGTTTTTATCATTTACCTACTCGAGGACGAGCAGGAATTAAGCTTGGGGATGCTTGATACGTCTCCAACGTATCTATAATTTTTGATTGCTCCATGCTATTATATATTCTGTTTTGGATGTTTAATGGGTTATTTATACACTTTCATGTTATTTTTGGGACGAACCTATTAACCCAAGGCCCAGTGCAAATTGCTGTTTTTTTTGCCTATTTCAATGTTTTGCAGAAAAGGAATATCAAACGGAATGAAACCTTCGGGAGAGTAATTTTTGGAACAAACATGATCCAGAGGACTTGGAGTGGACATCAAGAAATCACCGAGGAGGCCACGAGGCAGGGGGCGTGCCATCCACCCTCGTGGGCCCCTCATGGCTCCACCGACCTACTTCTTCCTCCTATATATACCTACGTACCCCGAAACCATCGAGGAGCACCACGAAAACCTAATTCCACCGCCGCAACCTTCTGTACCCATGAGATCCCATCTGGGTGTCGGGACCCCGATCCTAAGTCACACCGATCTAGCATGTAACACTTCATATCACTTTGCGGCCTCACACACGGTATTCCCACGGGTGCCACCTTACCTGGCCCAGGACCTTTTGCGCCTTTTGGCTCACGTATATGATAGTGTCGCCAGCATCCATATGAAAGAGAACCCGGGCTGACATGACTAGTCGTGAACCCAAAGTGGCACTAATTTCACGGACAGGCATACCTGAATCAACCTCGAGCATGTCGGTCAACAGGGTATGAATT
>NW_021226341.1:0-1126 GCF_002162155.2 Triticum dicoccoides | reverse complement strand
CATGCGGGCTGAGGTGTGATCGCGGCAACGGGGGCGGCGAGCGGGCTGAGGTGCGCCCGCGGCGGCGAGGGAGATGAGCTGTGGCGGCGGCGAGGGTCGAGGAGAGGAGGCAGATGCGTACGGGTGCCTTTTTTCAGCGAATCTCCACCGAGCAACGAAGCGTCCTGAGTGCAATATGGGCTGGCAACTAAAATGTACATATGGGCTGGCCGGCCCGGTTTCCTTTGCATGTACTTCCTCGGCCCTTTGTTTCTCGTTTCCCTTGCACGCACCTCATAAGTTCGTGAAACTGATCTCAAATTAAAAAAATAGCATACATAAAAATAATCAAAATAGGACGAAACAAAGCGGAACCAAACCAAGAATACCTATTCTCTTTAATAGTAGGTATAGATATAGACTAGCTAGCTACCATCTCTTTAATTCTTGTTTCAATATCATTTTTATCATGCTTGATTAATCATTATCTGATTCAATTCCATTCTCGTAAAGGCCCTGAAGCAGGCGCCGGGGAATAATCTGTGTGAATTCTACGTTTGCGAGAACATTCGCATGATGACGTGCGAAAGGAGCAGATTTGATAGACAGGACTGGGTATGTTTGTCAAAACACTATTCACACCATTATCGATATTTAGTCACACAACTAACACACATGCATATTGATCTCCTTCTTAACAGTTCAGATCAATGCGGGATAAGCTCCTACCATCCGACCGCATACTAGCACTTCAAGAGGAAATAGCCGGATTTTTGCTAGACCAGGTCATAGATCCCAAAGGAGAATACTATTACCCGCTACCGCCCCCATGAACCATTTGTCATCGTGCTCCGGAGGCACCAAAGGCAACATATGTAGGAGAAATTGTATATGTATATACATGTGTATGTGTGAATAATTAATGGTGTTGATTTGTGAGACATTTCGATGATATATATATAAAACAAAGTATTTGATACCATGTAAAACAAAGTATTTTGGGAACTGCTCGACACCCCTAACCTGGGGTGTGGCTATCTCATTATATAGAGGTACCCAAGGGGTACAATACAATGTTACAATACAGATATACAAATATATATATATATATATATATATATATATATGCGGTTCTACGTACGAGAAA
>NW_021226340.1:0-4885 GCF_002162155.2 Triticum dicoccoides | reverse complement strand
CACCACCAATAGAGGTCTCAAGTTCGCAAAAGGAAATCAAACAAGCATGGCGGCATGGTGAAGATCGACATGGCGATGTACTTGCTAGTGCTTTTATTGAAGCTATGTACATTTTTTTGAGGGGTATTGAAGCTATGTACTTGCTAGTGCTACTGAAGCAAATTAATAGAAAGGGGCTTGCCCTGTACATGCTAGCAATGTACCGGGAGTTGGAGATGACATCGTGGACTCGTCGCCTTGCCGCCTCACCCAGTCACCTTTCATTACCTCCGGCTTGCCACTTGGATCCCTAGTTGCTGCCTCGCCCGTCACCATCTCCAGCTTGCGACGAAGCAGCCGCCGGCCCGCCGAGCACAGGTGTGAATAACCGCCAAGCTACTGCAACATTTTCAGATGGGAGGGAGAGAAGGAAATGAGGATAGAGGGACGCTAAGGTTTCCTGGACGAGCTGCCCTATCAGGGCAATTTGTGCTGAGATCTGTTTGGGTCCACTGAAGCCATTCCGGTAAAATTCGAGCGACCGCAAAGGCATTTAATGCGAAACAAGGCGTTTAGCACGGTTTTGCATTATGATCCCGGCCTTCACGGCAGATCGCGTAAATTCGGCCATAGCGTCATGGGGCCTGCGCAAATGCAGTTGTTGTTGTTTCGCCGGCGATTTTATCCTTTTCTTTGAGTATGGGGACTTCCGCATGAAGGAATTCTTCGGGGGGCATTATTATTTTTCATCTAGGGGTGGATCTAAGCGATTGACCTTAAACAAAGTGGGAGCAACTAGTCAGAGGGTTTTCATACTTTATAGGGTTTTTTAACATATTTTTAGCATGCACTGTAGCTCCAAGTGCACTAGTTAAAGGGAAGCACATGTGCGCTTGGTAGGGAAAATCGGATCGCAATTCAGACTCTAAGGTTCAAGATATATTTTATTTTGAAAAAACCGGATCTAGAAAAGAAAAGCACATTTAGCCCTCCATGGAAAAATCCCACCAAAACTCATAGGGCTTCTTTGATTCAAAGGAATTTTATAGGATTTCTAGAGGATTGAAATCCTTAGGATTTTTTCCTATGTTGGTCCTTTGATTCATAGGATTGGATCTCATAGGAATTTTTTATATGGAATCTTTTGTACTACATTTCATAGGAAATTTAACATCCACTCCAACCTCTTTTTACAATTTCTTTGTTTTTTCCATGGCATTAAATAATCATTGCTAATTCTATAGGATTCAAAATGGGCATGCCACTCCAATCCTACACTTTTTCTATTCCTACGTTTTCAAAATCCTACGAATCAAAGAGGCCTTCAGACTCTAAGGTTCAAGATATATTTTATTTTCAAAAAAACCGGATCTAGAAAAGAAAAGCACATTTAGCCCTCCATGGAAAAATCCCACCAAAACTCATAAGTGGCACATATGCGTAGTAGATTTGAATGTGCATTGCTAAATCTGTTGCTTAAATATATACTGATTTCTCTAAATGAGATTGAATTCCATCGGTACCAGTGGTACTGGACAAGCTCTTAGGGAATAATCCCAAGTTTATGAGGCACCCCTCCTGCATCATCACAGCATAAAAAACCGGCGAGGAATCTTTATCTCTACTCCCTCTCCAAACCATACCTGTTCTTAATTATTGTTTACGAAACTGAGTTTGATCTCGATGCAGGCATCTTTCGATGGGAGTTTGATCTCGAATGCATGGATCCGGAGAATATGAAATTGGCCATGGACCCATGCACGCCTTGCTTTGTGTAGCTGCCCTATCATATTGAATAAGGTTTCCTAGCTTAGCCCATCTCGGTGTCTGCTACCGAAAGAGAGAATCGCTCAAAGGGCACCCACTGTTTTGACAAAACAGCTGGCATGTGATAATGACTCAGTTAGTGAGAAAAATCCATTCATTTTGCACACCTGCACTGGTTGAGAAAATCCATTCATTTGCACACCTGCACTGGCTTCATCAGCTGCCTGTTGTTTCTGCCGTGCCTATTTTCAGCTTGATTGTGCCATATCTTGGTGATGTCGAACAGTCCCAGCAGGAATGGATTGATGCGCCAGCCTCCAGAGGAAGACACGAACTTTACTGGTTTCCACAAGCTGCTCCAGTGCTTCTGCTCGGTCGTCGAGGAGGGGGAGGAGCTAGACTGCCGGCCTTCCAGGCAGTCCTCCCGCACCTTCGCCGTAGTCGCCAATAATAAAAGAAGAAAGACGAGTGGAAAAAGCAAACAAGAGTTGGTGGCTCGTGCGCGTCCCAACGTCCTGACGGGCCAACAACCGCGTCTCCTGTGCGTGGTCGCGTGCCCTCAAGGACACACTGCTCTTCCTTACTTACCTCTCTGCTCTTCCGACATTGTTGTGGGAGAGAGGGACATACAGTAGCTGGCATGAGCGGGTTCGGGGAGATAATTGCGAGCGCCGTGGGGAAACAAATCGCGGGCAAGCTCGGTGAACTCGCCACGGAGGAGGCCACCCTGCAGTGGAAGTTCAAGGACGATGTTGATGTCATGGTGGACAAGATGCAAGATCTGGAGGCCGTGTTGCATGATGCGGATGATAGGCAGCGCCGACGAGGAACAGACGGGGAAGTTGTTGGGCGGTGGCTCACCAAATTCAAGTCCATCGCCTACGACGTCGAGGACGTGCTGGACGATTTGGACGCCACCGAGCTCTTAAAGAAGAGCCAACCCAAGGTATACCGCCTAAAGAAGAGCCAGAGTCATTTTAGGATTATTATGGATTCATAGTTTCATGCCATGTTCAAAGTAGAAGAGGTGCTTTGGATATCAACAGTCGTTCCTAATTTGTATTCATGTCGTTTTTGCTATTTCTCGATTGCTTTAGAATTTCTTTTCTCATCCACCAAATTTCAGAGTATTTTTCCGACATCTTCGCCTAGTTCGTTTGCCTTTATGTTTCGTAGGGGGTACTAAACTTGAATTGTTTCTGTCGTGACTCGTGAGGTGAGGGGTTGAGCTATGTGGGAAGCGAGTAAAGGTGTTGTGGATATTAGATCTTCATCAAGTGTTGGGAAAAATGATCCAACGATGACAAATTTCAGTCACATCAGAAATAAACAATCCCTATTTGTATGCACCATTGACCATCCCCATAGAGATAGAGTATATGGCTACTAACTTCCATCTTAACTTAAAGATGTGTGCTTAGCGAATAATGTTGACTTCAATTTATTTACAGTTGAAGCTCTTCTTTTCCTGGAATAATCAACTTCTCCAGAGGGTTACCATGCCTCACAAGCTGAAGAAGGTGAGGGAAAAAAATAGAAAAAATAGGAAAGGAGGGCCAGGCTCTCAATCTTGTGAGACATCAAGAACGAGCAGAAGGGAGCAGAAGTAATGAAACTTTTGCAGGCATCCGTGATGAAGGCCTGAAATCTGGAGTGGTGGGGAGGGATAGGGAAAAGGATAAAATAATCAGGCTGCTGCTAAACTATGACGCTAACACTAGAGAGGATATATCTATCGTCCCGATTGTCGGGCTTGGTGGTCTGGGGAAGTCAACATTGGCTGAATCAGTCTTTGTAGACACGATGGTCAACGTCTTTGAAGTACGAGCCTGGGTTCATGTGTCTAAGGAGTTTGATCTCCGCAAAATTGGGAGTGCCATCCTCAAAAGCATAAATAGCAGTATCAACCTTGACAATTCTTGTAGTTTGCAGTTTTTACAGGAAAACCTCGAAAAGGAACTTGCTGGTAGAAGGTACTTGATTGTTTTGGATGATCTTTGGGAAGAGGATGGGGACAAGCTGGAAAGGCTGAAGCAGATGTTACAACATGGCTGTAAGGGTAGCAGAGTTATTGTAACTACGCGCAACCAAAGCGTAGTGAATAAATTGAGCACTGGTGTTCTTGCACACCAAAGAAAATTTTGTCCCGTGCTGAATTCTGATCAAATCAACTTGTGTGTTTTGTCAACTGATGAATGCTGGGAAGTAATGAAGCAAACAGCATTTGGGCCTGATGATGACAAAAGTGACTTGGAAGAAATTGGAAGGGAAATTGCAGAGAAGTGTTCGGGTGTACCACTCGTGGCAATTGCCCTTGGGCAAGTAATGTCCGAGCTAAGGACTGTCGAGGCATGGCAAAAAATAAGAGATACGAACATCAATTTGGGTCACAGGGATCACAAGGACACATTGGAGCGCCTCATGCTAAGCTATTATTACATGAAACTGGAATTCAAAATGTGCTTCACATATTTGGCGGCCTTTCCCAAGGGCTTCGTTATAGACAGTGATCATCTAATTCAGCAATGGAAGGCTCTTGGATACATTCACGGAGGGGACGATGGTAAAAGGTGCATTAACTACCTTATGGGGATGTCCTTTCTTCAAATTTCAAAATCTTCCGCGGTAAGTGTGTTGAACACTATTTGCCATGTTCCGCTGGGGCATGCATGGGTGTGTCAAATATAGTTCCTAGGTTTTCTTTCCTAGTAAATAAAGTCGACTGATACACATTTTTAATTATATGTGACTGTTATACACTCGATATTCAGAAAGCATCGATATATTATTCCCTCTTATAGTTCATGATTATGTATATGCCTTTATTTATTTTCACTTTAAGTTTCTTAGTTAAATGTTTCCATACCCGCTCTTTGAAAATTTCAAAATTGACCATCATTTAAATTTTACATTTGGGATGCATTTAGTTTCATTAGGTTGCGTTTGGATTTAATGCCTTACATTATATTTTGGCTCTAGTTTCTTTGTTATTATTTGGTTTTTTAAATTAAAAATATGTGATGTCGTTGTAGAACATCCCTATTTTGAATTTATTTTAATTCAGAGTATATCATACTAGATTATATATTAGATTAGATATAAGTTTACGATTCTTTGCTATCTTTTTACATTTGATAAG
>NW_021226339.1:0-747 GCF_002162155.2 Triticum dicoccoides | reverse complement strand
CGCGCCGTCCCCGCCGTTGCCGCCCCGACCGTCGCCTTGCCGTCGCCTCACCGTCGCCGTTGCCCGCTGTGAGCTCTCCCCCTCTAACCCCTCTCCCTCGCCCCCGGCGGCCACCATGGGCGCCGCCCCTCCCCGAGCCCATACACACACACAAGCATGCATGAACACACACACACACACGTACATATGTATTTTGTATGTTTAATTAGTTTAGATTATTTAGTGTTTAATTAGTATATACATATTTTGTATGTTTAATTAGTTTAGATTATTTAGATTATTATTTTTTCACTATTATATATGTATGAATGCATGTTAGATAGATATAATTAGTGTTTAATTAGTATGGAAATTTTTTATATAATGTTGTTTTTTAGTTTTTTAATGGATGTATAGAAGTTGTGTTTTCTGTTTTTAGTGTTAGATGCTTAATTAGTATGTATATAGATTTTTGACATATGCAATGATAGCATAATTAGTGTTATATAGAAATGTTAGAAATTTTAGTTATCAAAATCCAATCATTAAAAAAATGTTACTTTTTGCGGGCATATAGCTAGTATTTGTTCTCGACGATGCCCGGCCCGCATCCTCGCCGTCGACCCGTCCACGATGACGTCCAGCCGACCCATGTCCGGGACTGGGCTCCGCCGGGCTGGCACTGGGAGGTGCTGCCTGGAGGGGCGCGCCGCTTGATGAGGAACCCTGCCCCGGGTCCCGTCGTCGACCCTGATCTCGTTTGGTGGC
>NW_021226338.1:0-3186 GCF_002162155.2 Triticum dicoccoides | reverse complement strand
GCGGCTCAGGACGGGAGGCACGACAGCGGCTGTGTACTCAGCAGGGACCAGGTCTTCACGCAGCCATGGCGGCAATTTTTAGGCGGCTCGATAGCGCGTGACCACGACGGTCGAGCAAAGAGAAACACGGCAAGGTGGCTGAAGCAAGTGGAATCAAAAACGGTCGTGGGCTCGTGGCCGGTTCGGAACACAGCGGCGACGACTCAGAGTGGCGAAGGCAAGTCCGAGCAGGGGTGGCGAAGGCGAGTCCGAGCGGATACGGCTTGAAGGCGGAGACCGGGCCGGCTCGAAGCAGCGAGGCCGGACCGTAGAGACCGATCCAGATGCGGCCGTGAGAGCGGAGTGAGGGCGCTCCGCGGGCCGATGGAGTGCCTCCACGACGACGGCGGGTTGGAGAGGCACGGTGCAGTGTCACGGCTACTTGACCCACATGGAAAGTCAACTTTTTTTTCCTTCTCTTGTAAATCATGGTGACATACTGCCACGGCCGGCGGCACACTTTTAATTCTGATCTAATTTAGAACGCCGGCTGTCAACTTCTCGAAACCATAGATGAGATACCTTCAAGAACTCAACACCACCGTGCGCAGGCCCCACGATGGGCGCCAACTATCGTGGATTTGTCACGACAGATGTCCTTAGCGTGAGGACTTAGTCACGAGGCCAACGCATCTATGTGGTAGCTTGAGAGGGGTTGATCGGGACGAGAGACGCAACACGCAAGACAAGGATTTAGACAGCTTCGAGCCCCGGGAAACATCATCCGATAATAACCCTACATGCTGTTTGTGGTTAGGTCTCATTATGATCAGGAGGGAGTCGCCGGTAAGCCGGCTCTTTGTGTCTAGCCCTAGAGATTGTTTCTTCTTTCTTGCCCCTCTTTGCGGAGCCCTGCCCCTCCTTATATAAGTTAGAGGGGCGGGTTACATGTGGAGTCCAAATAGGATTAGGACTAGCCTATCTTATACTACAAGCCGGATACAAGTCCGGGTCTTGATTCCTTGTAAGGGAGATATTCCTCACGCCTTTCCTCTTAAGCCGGCCTATCACAGCGTAAGCCGGCCTTCTGGGCCTTGAGCCTCCTGGGCCCCCGGGTCTTGCCGCTCCTCTGATCCGCTTGCCAGGTCACCCATAAGTCGCCAGGATCGGGCGGGTCACTTAGTGTGTCGTCCAGCCAGGGCAGGTCATTAGTGAGTTGCCAAGTCCGGCCGGGTTACACCGCGGGGTATATCCCCGACAGGGACTCTTCCCGGTCCACATCTCATGTGATGTCTTGTTTACAGATTTTGATGGTACGCTGTTAAGTGTGAAATCTACAGTTTCTAGAGCGTATGCCCAGAATGACAAGGGTAAATCTGATTTGCTCATCATAGACCAGACCATGTCCAACAAGGTCCTATTCCTCCGTTCTAACATGCCGTTTCTCTGTGGCGTACCCTGAGGTGTGAGCTGAGGTACTATACCTCGGCTTTTCAGATGATTATCAAACTCCTGGCTCATGTACTCACCTCCATGATTTGATCGTTAAAGTTTTATAGTCTCGCCGAGCTGATTCTCAACCTCATTCTGAAACTCTTTAAACTTTTCAAAAGTTTCCGACTTGTGCCTCATCAAATAGATATATTCATATCTACTCAAGTCGTCGGTAAAAGTCACGAACTACTGATAGCCACCTCTGGCAGTTGTGCTCATTGGACCACACACATCACTATGTATAAGTTCCAACAGCTCGGACGCCCTCTCATAACTCTTTGCGGAAGGAGACTTAGCCATCTTGCCGAGCAAGCATGATTCACATGTCTTGAATGACTCAAAGTCGTACGAAGTTAGGAGCCCATCATCACGGAGCTTCTTCATGTGCTTCAGACTAATGTGTCCAAGCCGGCAATGCCAGAAGTATGTCAGATTTATCTCATTAGGCTTATGCCTCTGTACATTCAGGTTATAGACCGGTTCCTGTTCTAGATTCAATATAAAAAGCCCATCAACAATGGGTGCATAGCCATGGAACATACCATTCAAATAAAACAAACAACCATTGTCCTTTAAATTGAATTCATAACCCTGACTCGTCAAGCATGAGGCAGAAATAATGTTCCGACTAAGTACAGGAATGTAATAACAATTATTCAATTCCAAAATAAATCCAGAAGGGCTGGAGCTGCATCGTGCCGACCGCCAACGCAGCAACTCTTGCTTTGTTGCTGACCCTGATGTCAATCTCCCCTTGTGCCACACGCCTAGTTCTTACCAGCCATGCATCGAGTTGCAAATGTGAACAACCGATCCGGTATCAAATACCCAAGAGCTACTAGGTATGTCAGCAACGTAAATGTTTATAACATATGCAACAAGTGTATCTTTTCCCGAAGAAGCATTTCCGACCTTCTTGTCATGCTCTACAAGCCACTTGCTACAGTTCCTCTTCCAATGACCGGTCTCCTTGCAGTGATAGCAAATGGTGTCCGAGTTTGGTCCAGACTTCGGCGCAGCGGTGGAGGTTACCGTCTCCGTGCCCTTTGCCTTAGCCTTTTTATTGGACCAACTCTTCTTATCCAATTTCTGCACCATCAACACTTGATGTGTGCCTTTCTTAATATCCCGCTCTGCCACTTTGAGCATCCCATGCAATTCAGTGAGCTTCTTATCCATGCCATGCATATGATAGTTCTAGATGAACGTCCCATAGCTGGGTGGAAGAGAAACTAGAACTGCATCAGTAGCCAGCTCATCCAAGCGCGGGAAGCCCAACCGATCCAAAGTTTGCACAATCCGATCATCTTGATCACATGCGGGCTCAGTGGATCACCTTCCTTCAGCTTACAATCCATCAAGGATCACCAGACGTTGAACCTCTAGGTCCTAGCCTGTACCTAAAACATGCTCTTGAGACTCTCGATCATATCGAAAGCCCCAACATCTTCGAAATGCTATTGCAAATCAGGCTCCATACAAGCTAGCATGAGGCAGCTGATCTTGTTTGATTCATCAATGAGTTTCTGGTAGGCATTCTTGGTTGTGGCATTAGCATTATCGGCAGGTTCCTCTGGAAGTGGATCCTCTAGAACATGTTCCTTTTTATCATGCTTGAGAACAATTCCCAAATTTCTATACCAGGTGGTAAATTTTGTTCCATTCAGTTTATCCTTTTCTAGAATTGATTTCAATGCAAAGTTAGGTTGAGCG
>NW_021226337.1:0-397 GCF_002162155.2 Triticum dicoccoides | reverse complement strand
CCTCTGAGTGACCAACTGAAGCAGTTGGTCGAACTCCACAGGGCGGTCGAAACGGCTATGAAAGATTTCATAGTCCGGATGTGGCCTGGTGAGCCCCTGCCGGCTAGCTACTTCAGCCTGATCAAGCGGATGGTGAATGCCTGCCCGCGGCTCAAAGTCATCAAGCGATCCGTTTGCATTGAGGGTGCCCGCCGGGCCTTTGCCCGCGTGAAGGTGCATTGGGGAAAGCTGGATGCGGAGAAGCTGGTAAAGGACGGGCCGCCGGAGGGCAAGGCGCATCGCTATCCGGAGAAGTATTACGATGGCGTTATGAAGGGCGCTCGTCTCGTGGCCGATGAATGTACCAAGGACACAATTTTAGAATGAATTCCCTTCTGTCATGTTTGTAATTTAAGGA
>NW_021226336.1:0-976 GCF_002162155.2 Triticum dicoccoides | reverse complement strand
GAGTTGAAGTTAATATTTCAAGCAAATGCCCGGATTGAGAGATATGAAGTCTCCAATAAGTTCTATAGCTGCAAGATGGAGGAGAACAGTTCTGTCAGTGAGCATATACTCAAAATGTCTGGGTATAATAATCACTTGATTCAATTGGGAGTTAATCTTCCGGATGATTGCGTCATTGACAGAATTCTCCAATCACTGCCACCAAGCTACAAGAGCTTCGTGATGAACTATAATATGCAAGGGATGAACAAGACTATTCCCGAGCTCTTCGCAATGCTGAAAGCTGCGGAGGTAGAAATCAAGAAGGAGCATCAAGTGTTGATGGTTAACAAAACCACTAGTTTCAAGAAAAAGGGCAAAGGGAAGAAAAAGGGGAACTTCAAAAAGAACGGCAAGCAAGTTGCTGCTCAAGAGAAGAAACCCAAGTCTGGACCTAAGCCTGAAACTGAGTGCTTCTACTGCAAGCAGACTGGTCACTGGAAGCGGAACTGCCCCAAGTATTTGGCGGATAAGAAGGATGGCAAGGTGAACAAAGGTATATATGATATACATATTATTGATGTGTACCTTACCAATGCTCGCAGTAGCACCTGGGTATTTGATACTGGTTCTGTTGCTAATATTTGCAACTCGAAACAGGGACTACAGAATAAGCGGGCACTGGCAAAGGACGAGGTGACGATGCGCGTGGGAAACGGTTCCAAAGTCGATGTGATCGCGGTCGGCACGCTACCTCTACATCTACCTTCGGGATTAATATTAGACCTAAATAATTGTTATTTGGTGCCAGCGTTGAGCATGAACATTATATCTGGATCTTGTTTAATGCGAGACGGTTATTCATTTAAATCAGAGAATAATGGTTGTTCTATTTATATGAGTAATATCTTTTATGGTCATGCACCCTTGAAGAGTGGTCTATTCTTACTAAATCTCGATAGTAGTAATACACATATTCATAATGTTAAAACCAAAA
>NW_021226335.1:0-1175 GCF_002162155.2 Triticum dicoccoides | reverse complement strand
TTGTATTAAATCAAAACAAAGCTATAATACTCTTCCCTTACGAATTCCAGTGAGTGTTACTGTCTTATGCATATTCAGTTTCCCTTATTAGTCGAGGTTATAGTAATGTAATTGATGAGTTATGCATGCGTGCGCAGGTTTCACTATATTCTCCTAGAGATTAAGCTTGAGCAGGGACTAGTAACCGTCTTAGACTCGAGCCGAAAAGATCCCGAGGAGTATGTGGACATGACTGCAATTCTAGAGAAGTAAGTTAAATCGATCATTATCGCACCATATCGGCAACTTCAATTTGTTCGTTTCCTGATATCAAGTAATTGTTTCTTTGTCTGGCAGGGTTTGGAATAAATTCACCTCAAAAACTCCGGGACTGCCGAAGAAGCTGGAACTTAGACACCCGAAAGTAAGTACTATAGTAGCATGTTCCACGCATCTCCTAGTGATTCAAGCACTAGTTTTATCAATACCATTTAGCATGCTTGCTAATTATTGGTTTGATTGACCTCTATTTCTTGTAAAGTGGTTGTGGCAGGAACAAGGGAATAATTATTGTGGATACTACATTTGCGAGTCCATCCGCCACACGACCTGTGAGCGGGGCTACTCCGACAAACAATATGAAGTGTGTAAATAATAATATTGACAATTTTATTTTATTACCATCATTTGTGTTCAGTTTCATTTATTCGTATATATGTATTGACTCCCTTCTTCAAATTAGATATTTCGGATGCGGGATGAACTCCTACCACCAGATCGTATGCGAGGAATTCAAAGGAACTGGCGGCATTCTTTCTTGACCACGTGATCGGTAAAGACGGAGAATACCATGTGGACCTTGAGTTCATTTGGAATTAGGAGATTATATTGTAGGAGATAATTATATTGTATATATGTAGCCAGTAGCGTAGGATAGATATACAAGAACTTGTTGTTCGACCAATCTCTTAGAGAAGGAGAGGTGGTCGATATCACTTCTCTCTGTATAGATATGTTCATGTCGATCTTCTGTTTCCTTCATTTGTTTACTAGCTAGCGTGTCTAGTCCTCTCTACATGTATAGTACGTGGGGTCGACCAAGCACGGAGATAAGAGAGGATAGTTCTATGTATTAATTAGCTAGCTAACACAATATATGAAACACCTAAATTAACCCCCCAAAACCCCCTAACCCC
>NW_021226334.1:0-1107 GCF_002162155.2 Triticum dicoccoides | reverse complement strand
TTGTTGCGGAGCAAAAAAAAAGAGGAAAAAAGTGCAATAAAAGAGAAAAAAAATTCAGAGTGTGCTCCTCCCTTGTTTACGTGCCGCGCCGTGATTTTGTTGGTGTTCTAGGCTCGCATCTCTAGCACGGTCTAGCCTAGGACCAGCACAGTACCGTCATTGAGCGTTTATTCAACTTTGCATCTCTGAATTGATTATTGCTGACCCTTTTTGCTACCATATTATAAGCCTTCCCAGCTCCACATACATCTACGTCGTGCGTTTGACTCTCCCTGGTAATCGCTCTATCCAAGCTTTGAGAGTTTTGACTACAACGGTTGCCGATCACCGCCTGCTGCTGGGTAAGAACTGGTAAGAATTTGAGTTTTGCTTGACGGGTTTGTGACATCCACCACCACCACTTGTTTGTAGTATGTAGGATCATATTCTTGTGTGTTTCTATTGCTGCTAACCATGCCAGGATCACAAGCCGACGAGATTGACTGGGAGAATTTATCGAACAAGGAGCTTCATGATAAGTTTCAGCAAATGATGACTGAACAGGTGCAAGATGTGCTGAACAAGTTTGAAGAGGCCATGGAGAAGATCACTGGCCTTGAGAAGACGTTCGAAACAAAGCTCGATAACAAGTTTAATGAATTGCTCGCGCGTCTTCCACCACCACCACCCGCTACACCTAACGCACCTCTCCAACAACAACAACAACGACTACCTCCACGTCGCGAAACAGACCTCCGCCGAGCAAGCCGTGTTCCTCTTGCGTTTGGCCAAACTGTTGGTGCTGCTGTTGATACTTCTGTGGCTCCTGCTGCTGATGCGGAGGAGGATGATTATGTGGGAGATTATGAGGATGAGGTTGATCAAAATCAGCACTACGTGCAGCCACCTGTACCACCACCAGCAGGTCGACCTCAGGTATATATTCGTAATGGTAGGCCTGCACCACCACCTCAGGTACGAGATGATGTCCATATTCCTAAACTGAAATTGAATATTCCACCATTTGAGGGTAGATATGTTCCTGATATATATCTTACTTGGGAGTTAGAAACTGAACAACGATTTACATGTTTACAATATCCTGAGGAGAGACGAGTTGTTGCTGCT
>NW_021226333.1:0-1918 GCF_002162155.2 Triticum dicoccoides | reverse complement strand
TCTGCATACGCAAGATTGTTGAGATCCACTGTTGTCATTCCGTACTGCGGGTCTTCCGTTACCCCGCCTCGTGTCATATTGACCCATTTGCACCGAAACAAAGGGACCTTTAAACGACGTCGATAGTCAAGTTCCCATATGTCCTGTATATAACCGTAATATGTTTCCTTTCCCGTCTTGGTTTCTGCATCAAAGCGGACACCACTGTTTTGGTTGGTGCTCTTCTTATCTTGGCCGATCGTGTAAAATGTATTAGCATTTATCTCGTACCCTTTGAAAGTCATTATATTCGAAGACGGTAACTGGGACAGCAAGTACATGTCATCTTCAATAGAGGTGTCATGCATGGTACGTGTCTGCAACCAGCTGGCGAAACTCCTGGTTTGTTCACGTGTAATCCAGTCATCAGACCGCTCCGGGTGTTTGGAGCGTAGCAAATTCTTGTGTTCATCCATATACGGAGCCACCAAGGCGGAATTCTGTAGAACTGTGTAGTGTGCTTCAGTGAGAGAATGTCCGTCCATACATATTATTTGTTCCCCTCCTAGCATGCCTTTTCCATCCAGTGTGCCCTTATGCCGCGATTCAGGAACACCAATCGGCTTAAGGTCAGGAATAAAGTCAATACAAAACTCAATGACCTCCTCATTTTGATGGCCCTTGGAGATGCTTCCTTCTGGCCTAGCACGGTTATGAACATATTTCTTTAAGACTCCCATGAACCTCTCAAAGGGGAACATATTGTATAGAAATACAGGACCCAAAACGTTAATCTCTTGGCACAGGTGAACTAGGACGTGTGTCATGATGTTGAAGAAGGATGGTGGGAACACCAACTCGAAACTAACAAGACATTGCACCAAATCATTCTGTAACCTTGGTATGATTTCTGGATCAATTACCTTCTGAGAGATTGCATTGAGAAATGCACATAGCTTCACAATGGCTAATCGAACGTTTTCCGGTAGAAGCCCCCTCAATGCAACCGGAAGCAGTTGCGTCATAATCACGTGGCAGTCATGAGACTTTAGGTTCTGGAACTTTTTCTCTACCATGTTTATTATTCCCTTTATATTCGACGAGAAGCCAGACGGTACCTTAATACTGAGCAGGCATTCAAAGAAGATTTCCTTCTCTTCTTTGGTAAGAGCGTAGCTTGCATGAGCCTGATGTATGCCGTCTTCTCCGTGCATACGTTGCTGGTCCTTTCGTGCCTCAGGTGTATCTTTTGTCTTCCCATACACGCCCAAGAAGCCAAGCAGGGTCACGCAAAGATTCTTCGTCACGTGCATCACGTCGATTGCGGAGCGGACCTCTAGGTCTTTCCAATATGGCAGGTCCCAAAATATAGATTTCTTCTTCCACATGGGTGCGCGTCCGTCAGCGTCCTTTGGAACAGATTGTCCGCCAGGACCCTTTCCAAATATCACCTTCAAATCCTTGACCATATCATGTACATCAGCATCAGTACGGTGGCGAGGCTTCGTCCGGTGATCCGCCTCACCTTTGAAATGCTTGCCTTTCTTTCTTACGGGATGCCTGCTCGGAAGAAATCGACGATGTCCCAGGTACACATTCTTCTTACAACTATTCAAATATATACTGTCGGTATCATCCAAACAGTGCGTGCATCCGTGGTATCCCTTGTTTGTCTGTCCTGAAAGGTTACTGAGAGCAGGCCAATCATTGATGGTCACGAACAGCAATGCCTTTAGGTCAAATTCTTCCTGTTTGTGCTCATCCCATGCACGTACACCCGTTCCATTCCACAGTTGTAAGAGTTCTTCAACTAATGGCCTTAGATACACATCAATATCGTTGCCGGGTTGTTTAGGGCCTTGGATGAGCACTGGCATCATAATGAACTTCCGCTTCATGCACAACCAAGGAGGAAGGTTATACAAACATAGAGTCACAG
>NW_021226332.1:0-674 GCF_002162155.2 Triticum dicoccoides | reverse complement strand
GGGAACCAAACGCATCCACAGAGGTCTCCGTCTCGAGAGTCTCAAGTCTCAACTGATTGGAGTAGAGGATATCTTGGCTTGGAATTACACTAAAGATGGGGAGTACACAGTTCGGTCTGCATACCACTTGGCTATGAGCATGAGAAGAGCGGCGTCCGGACGGCCGGGGTCGTCGTCTTCGGTGGTGACTCATAGGAACTGGCTTGCATTGTGGAGCTCCCACGTGCCTAATAAAGTTAAGGTTCATACATGGAGGCTCATGTCAAATGGATTGGCAACTGGCTCTGAATTGCATCGGCGAAGAATTAAGCCGGGGGTTTTCTGTACGGTTTGTGGAAGAGAGGAGAATCTGATGCATCGCTTTTGGACGTGCTATCACTCAAAGTTATTCTGGCAGGCATTGGCGGAGAGGAGAAGCATTGCACCAGCCTACCCGCCGGCCGGGATATCTTCAAATCATGCTGTCGGAAGGTGGCTTAGGGGCTGGATGGGAGATGCAAGGGACGAGGAAAGGGAAATGCTTATGCAGGGTGTCTATGGTTTGTGGTTTGCCCGGAACGAGACGAGGGAGGGCATGCGCATCAAAGCAGCACATGATATCGCGGCATCTATCTCCTCGTTCATGGATGTGTGGTATGAAGCGGTGAAGAAGAAGGCCAGGGACTCTACACAAC
>NW_021226331.1:0-1917 GCF_002162155.2 Triticum dicoccoides | reverse complement strand
TCTGCATACGCAAGATTGTTGAGATCCACTGTTGTCATTCCGTACTGCGGGTCTTCCGTTACCCCGCCTCGTGTCATATTGACCCATTTGCACCGAAACAAAGGGACCTTTAAACGACGTCGATAGTCAAGTTCCCATATGTCCTGTATATAACCGTAATATGTTTCCTTTCCCGTCTTGGTTTCTGCATCAAAGCGGACACCACTGTTTTGGTTGGTGCTCTTCTTATCTTGGCCGATCGTGTAAAATGTATTAGCATTTATCTCGTACCCTTTGAAAGTCATTATATTCGAAGACGGTAACTGGGACAGCAAGTACATGTCATCTTCAATAGAGGTGTCATGCATGGTACGTGTCTGCAACCAGCTGGCGAAACTCCTGGTTTGTTCACGTGTAATCCAGTCATCAGACCGCTCCGGGTGTTTGGAGCGTAGCAAATTCTTGTGTTCATCCATATACGGAGCCACCAAGGCGGAATTCTGTAGAACTGTGTAGTGTGCTTCAGTGAGAGAATGTCCGTCCATACATATTATTTGTTCCCCTCCTAGCATGCCTTTTCCATCCAGTGTGCCCTTATGCCGCGATTCAGGAACACCAATCGGCTTAAGGTCAGGAATAAAGTCAATACAAAACTCAATGACCTCCTCATTTTGATGGCCCTTGGAGATGCTTCCTTCTGGCCTAGCACGGTTATGAACATATTTCTTTAAGACTGCCATGAACCTCTCAAAGGGGAACATATTGTATAGAAATACAGGACCCAAACGTTAATCTCTTGGCACAGGTGAACTAGGACGTGTGTCATGATGTTGAAGAAGGATGGTGGGAACACCAACTCGAAACTAACAAGACATTGCACCAAATCATTCTGTAACCTTGGTATGATTTCTGGATCAATTACCTTCTGAGAGATTGCATTGAGAAATGCACATAGCTTCACAATGGCTAATCGAACGTTTTCCGGTAGAAGCCCCCTCAATGCAACCGGAAGCAGTTGCGTCATAATCACGTGGCAGTCATGAGACTTTAGGTTCTGGAACTTTTTCTCTACCATGTTTATTATTCCCTTTATATTCGACGAGAAGCCAGACGGTACCTTAATACTGAGCAGGCATTCAAAGAAGATTTCCTTCTCTTCTTTGGTAAGAGCGTAGCTTGCATGAGCCTGATGTATGCCGTCTTCTCCGTGCATACGTTGCTGGTCCTTTCGTGCCTCAGGTGTATCTTTTGTCTTCCCATACACGCCCAAGAAGCCAAGCAGGGTCACGCAAAGATTCTTCGTCACGTGCATCACGTCGATTGCGGAGCGGACCTCTAGGTCTTTCCAATATGGCAGGTCCCAAAATATAGATTTCTTCTTCCACATGGGTGCGCGTCCGTCAGCGTCCTTTGGAACAGATTGTCCGCCAGGACCCTTTCCAAATATCACCTTCAAATCCTTGACCATATCATGTACATCAGCATCAGTACGGTGGCGAGGCTTCGTCCGGTGATCCGCCTCACCTTTGAAATGCTTGCCTTTCTTTCTTACGGGATGCCTGCTCGGAAGAAATCGACGATGTCCCAGGTACACATTCTTCTTACAACTATTCAAATATATACTGTCGGTATCATCCAAACAGTGCGTGCATCCGTGGTATCCCTTGTTTGTCTGTCCTGAAAGGTTACTGAGAGCAGGCCAATCATTGATGGTCACGAACAGCAATGCCTTTAGGTCAAATTCTTCCTGTTTGTGCTCATCCCATGCACGTACACCCGTTCCATTCCACAGTTGTAAGAGTTCTTCAACTAATGGCCTTAGATACACATCAATATCGTTGCCGGGTTGTTTAGGGCCTTGGATGAGCACTGGCATCATAATGAACTTCCGCTTCATGCACAACCAAGGAGGAAGGTTATACAAACATAGAGTCACAG
>NW_021226330.1:0-3459 GCF_002162155.2 Triticum dicoccoides | reverse complement strand
CGGGAAGTAATGGGCCTTGATGGGCCCTATTGGAGAAAGAGAGGGGCCGGCCAGGGCAAGTGGCGCGCCCCTCCCCTTGAGTCCGAATAGGACAAGAAGGGGGGGCGGCGCCCCCCTTGCCTTCCCCCTCTCCTACTCCTTCCTTCCCCCTCCTTCTTGGATTAGGAAAAGGAGGGGGAAACCTACTTGGAGTAGGTTTCCCCCTCCTAGGGCGCGCCTCCCCTTAGGCCGGCCCCCTCCTCCCTCCCTCCTTTATATACGGGGGCGGGGGGCACCCCATAGACACACAAGTTGCTCTACGGATCGTTCCTTAGCCGTGTGCGGTGCCTCCTTCCACCATATTCCACCTCGATCATATCGTCGCGGAGTTTAGGTGAAGCCCTGTGCCGGTAGAACATCATCATCATCACCACGCCGTCGTGCTGACGGAACTCATCTCCAGAGCTCGGCTGGATCGGAGGCCGGAGATCGTCATCGAGCTGAACGTGTGCTGAACTCGGAGGCTCCGTACGTTCGGTGCTTGGATCGGCCGGATCGTGAAGACGTACGACTACATCAACCGCGTTGTGATAACGCTTCCGCTTACGGTCTACGAGGGTACGCGGACATATACTCTCCCCTCTCGTTGCTATATCATCACCATGATCTTGCGTGTGCGTAGGAATTTTTTTGAAATTACTACGTTCCCCAATAGGAAATTTGTTCCTGTGACTACTACACCAATTAGTAAGGAAGCTAATGATGATGATCATGTAACTTCAGATCAAGTTACTACCGAATCTCGTAGGTAAACCAGAGTGAGATCCGCACCAGAGTGGTACGGTAATCCTGTTCTAGAAGTCATGTAACTAGACCATGATGAACCTACGAACTATGAGGAAGCGATGATGAGCCCAGATTCCGCGAAATGGCTTGAGGCCATGAAATCTGAGATGGGATCCATGTATGAGAACAAAGTGTGGACTTTGATGGATTTGCCCGATGATCGGCAAACCATAGAAAATAAATGGATCTTCAAGAGGAAGACGGACGTTGATAGTAGTGTTACCATCTACAAAGCTAGACTTGTCGAAAAAGGTTTCTGACAAAGTTCAAGGTGTTGACTACGATGAAATTTTCTCACTCGTAGCGATGCTTAAGTCTGTCCAAATCATGTTAGCAATTGCCGCGTTTTTATGAAATCTGGCAAATGGATAAACAAAACTACATTCCTTAATGGATTTAAAGAAGAGTTGTATATGATGCAACCAGAAGGTTTTGTCAATCCTAAAGGTGCTGACAAAATACGCAAGCTCCAGCGATCCATCTATGGACTGGTGCAAGCATCTCAGAGTTGGAATATACACTTTGATAAGTTGATCAAAGCATATAGTTTTATACAGACTTGCGGTGAAGCCTGTATTTACTAGAAAGTGAGTGGGAGCACTACAGCATTTCTGATAAGTATATGTGAATGACATATTGCAGATCGGAAATAATGTAGAATTATTCTGCAAAGCATAAAGGAGTGTTTGAAAATAGTTTTTCAAAGAAAGATCTCGGTGAAGCTGCTTACATATTGAGCATTAAGATCTATAGAGATAGATCAAGACGCTTGATAAGTTTTTTCAATGAGCACATACCTTGACAAGATTTTGAAGTAGTTCAAAATGGAACAGTCAAAGAAAGAGTTCTTGCCTGTGTTACAAGGTGTGAAATTGAGTAAGACTCAAAACCCGACCACGGCAGAAGATAGAAAGAGAATGAAAGTCATTCCCTATGCCTTGGCCATAGGTTCTATAAAGTATGCCATGCTGTGTACCAGATCTATTGTATACCCTACACTGAGTTTGGCAAGGGAGTACAATAGTGATCTAGGAGTAGATCACTAGACAACGGTCAAAATTATCTTTAGTGGAATAAGGATATGTTTCTCGATTATGGAAGTGACAAAAGGTTCATCGTAAAGGGTTACGTCGATGCAAGTTTTGACACCGATCTGGATGACTCTAAGTCTCGATCTAGATACATATTGAAAGTGGGAGCAATTAGCTAGAGTAGCTCCGTCCAGAGCATTGTAGACATAGAAAATTGCAAAATACATAACGGATCTGAATGTGAAAGACCCGTTGACTAAGATTCTCTCACAAGCAAAACATGATCACACCTTAGTACTCTTTGGGTGTTAGTCACATAGCGATGTGAACTAGATTACTGAATCTAGTAAACCCTTTGGGTGTTGGTCACATGGCGATGTGAACTATGGGTGTTAATCATATACAGATATGATTATTGGTGTTAAATCACATGGCGATGTGAACTAGATTATTGACTCTAGTGCAAGTGGGAGACTGAAGGAAATATGCCCTAGAGGCAATAATAAAGTTATTATTTATTTCCTTATATCATGATAAATGTTTATTATTCATGCTAGAATTGTATTAACCGGAAACATAATACATGTGTGAATATATAGACAAACAGAGTGTCACTAGTATGCCTCTACTTGACTAGCTTGTTAATCAAAGATGGTTATGTTTCCTAACCATGGACAAAGAGTTGTTATTTGATTAACGGGATCACATCATTAGTTGAATGATCTGATTGACATGACCCATTTCGTTAGCTTAGCACACGATCGTTTAGTATGTTGCTATTGCTTTCTCCCTGACTTATACATGTTCCTATGACTATGAGATTATGCAACTCCCGTTTACCGGAGGAACACTTTGTGTGCTACCAAACGTCACAACGTAACTGGGTGATTATAAAGGTGCTCTACAGGTGTCTCCAAAGGTACTTGTTGGGTTGGCGTATTTCGAGATTAGGATTTGTCACTCCGAATGTCGGAGAGGTATCTCTGGGCCCTCTCGGTAATGCACATCACTATAAGCCTTGCAAGCAATGTAGCTAATGAGTTAGTTACGGAATGATGCATTACGTAATGAGTAAAGAGACTTGCCGGTAACGAGATTGAACTAGGTATTGGATACCGACAATCAAATCTCGGGCAAGTAACATACCGATGACAAAGGGAACAACGTATGTTGTTATGCAGTTTGACCGATAAAGATCTTCGTAGAATACGTAGGAGCCAATATGGGCATCCAGGTCCCGCTATTGGTTATTGACCGAGAATAGTTCTAGGTCATGTCTACATAGTTCTCGAACCCGTAGGGTCCGCACGCTTAAGGTTTCGATGACAGTTATATTATGAGTTTATGAGTTTTGATGTACCAAAGGAGTTCGGAGTCCCGGATGAGATCGGGGACATGACGAGGAGTCTCGAAATAGTCGAGACGTAAAGATCGATATATTGGACGACTATATTCGGAGTTCGGAAAAGGTTCCGAGTGATTCGGGTATTTATCGGAGTACCGGAGAGTTACGACAATTCGCCGGGGAGAAGTATTGGGCCTTATTGGGCCCTGCGGGAAAGAGAGAGGGGCTGCCTAGGGCAGGCCGCGCGCCCCCCCCCCC
>NW_021226329.1:0-1586 GCF_002162155.2 Triticum dicoccoides | reverse complement strand
GAAACAAACACCCCCTACATCGTGACAACGGCGACCGCTTTAATGACATGATTGACCATAATATTTCTATATCGTGTACTGTGGGAATGGTTTTTTTAATCACAGTATAGACGCAAGTGCTCATACATACGCTCATACACGCATCCCTATGAACGCACATATGCAAACCTACCCTATGAGCCCCTACAGGAGACTGAGCCAACATATCATCTTAAAATTTATGAAGTGACCGTAGGCGCCTCGTCGTCGACGGGAACGTCTCCTCCCACTAAAAATGCATCGCCGAAATTCCTGAAATTAGAAATAATGCGAGCACCAGGACTTAAATCCTGGTGGGCTGATAATACCACTGTCCTTTTAACCATTCAACCACTAGCTGCTTCGCCTGTGTGAATAGTTGTTAGAATACAATTTGCAGCATGAATCCTCATGTGACAGGATGGATAATATATTGGGTGCAGCTGAGCCCTGAGCCTGGACTCAGAAACGAATTTGTACGTTTAAGCAAAATTTAATAAGGCCGAGGTAATAAAGGTCAAACTTACATATATATGTTTGGACATGTATATCTAAAATGACATATATTTTGGATGGAAGGGTACTGAGAGCGCAAAAACATCTGCGCAAAGATAAGCGTAAATACTCGCATCGCACGTTAGATAAAATAAATATGCGGCGGGGCACTTTGATATATCGAGATGCTCTTTGCTAGAAAACAGTGTGGCGGCATACGGGGCAGTCGGATTTCCACATAAGCCAGTTATCGATGCAGACCAGATGGAACACGTGGCAGCATGCAGGTAGCCTCCTGGCGCTCTCACCGGCTTGGAACTCCTGATGAAAACAAGTACACACAGCACCTCTTGCGTCAATAAACAACTGCACTTCAGTATGAAACAACTACCCCTCTCTCCCTCTCTCCCTCACTCTCTTTTTGCCAATATGAAACTACTACCTCTGATATGAAGCTAGCAGTTAGCGGAGAGATAGAGAGAGGGCCAAGTGTGCTAACATGAAGACAGATGGGGCAGGTGGTCTGCTGTCCTACTGTTTCCTTTGTGGCCTGCGTAACCGGCAGGCTGTCGACTGAAGCCCTCCGCGCGGCCATCACATGGTAACTCGGCTCAAAGAGGTCGCCAGCGGGCTCTCGTTGGTAAGACTGGCGCTGCAGTGCCTCTATCTGGTTGTCTAACGCGCTACTTATGCTTCCGAACACCGAGCCGCGTAGGAGGCTGGCCGCGGTGAGGTGCTGGAACTCAAGCCACTGCAACAAGCCATGAAGATGAACAGCTTTGGTCACGGAGAGTTTGAATGAATTGAGTTACAATTATATTTTTTGGCAACTTACAAAGCTCACCATCCGTCTGATCCGCGCTTCCACAGAGTAGTCATCGGACAAAAATATCCCAAGGAGGGACTTAGCAAGCTCCACCGAGACAATAGCTCCCGTGATCGCACCCATCAGCGCCCCCTGCAACATACCATCCTCGTTTACAAAGCCTGCATGGATGCCGCCCAAAGCGCCCATCACTGTACCAGCTGCACTGAAGAAGGGATTATACAAGGAACTTTGCGATTATACAAAC
>NW_021226328.1:0-7323 GCF_002162155.2 Triticum dicoccoides | reverse complement strand
ACATCAAAGGAAAAATGGTGGATGCACCTTTGTATAGCAGGAAATTGTTATCACATGTAGAGCGTGAGAAGCCATCAACACTTGGATGGGAGGCACCGCCGGCCAGCTGGGCTGCGCTCAACATTGACGGGTCCTTTTCTGCCAAGGATGGAACTGCAGGAGCTGGCATGGTCCTCCGGGATGAACATGGAGATATTATTTTTTCGTCTTGCCGTGAGTTAAGGCAGTGTGCATCACCACTAGAATCTGAACTTGCTGCATGTTCAGAAGGGATCTCCCTGGCTACCCAGTGGTCTGAGCTGCCTTTTGTGATTCAAACGGATTGCGCAGAAGTGGTAAAACTAATTGAAGGAGGTACTGGCGACCGATCGGAGCATATGATGTTGATCCGCGAGATTACTTCGCGTCTTCGAGAACATGGTGAATCCTTAGTTAAGCTTGTGAGGCGTGAACCAAACGCTGTTTGTCATTTTTTAGCGAACTTTGGTCGAATAAAGAAGCGCACAGCGGTGTGTCTTCATTCTGGGCCGGACGAGGTTCCGGACCTTTGTAATGCAGACATGGCTGCCACTTAATTAATGAATTCCTTTTTCCCCGCAAAAAAAAAATCTTCAGTAGTCCTTTTGCAACGCCACGCACTGGTGCGACCTCACCGCAATCCTGAAGCCGTATGCAAGCCTCCACCAGGCAGTTGCCTCCCTCTGCCAGCTTCCGACGATACAATGGACAACAAGATAACATGTCGCCTTAAGGAGCCCTGCGAGCTCAACCATGGCGTGTTCGACTGCTCCCGCAGCCCCGCACACCGAGGGACTCCATGTGTATCAACCCTGTTGGCACAACCCCATACACCTAATACTCTCCTGCATACATGTACGATTTGATTGGCTGATGCCTTTGATTGAGAGACAGACACGAACCCCTGATGCACAAAAATAAATAACTCATATTATCTTGATGTGCTGTAAAAGGAATCTAGTTTTTTTTCCTGGATAACTCTTACTAAATGTTTGTGGAGAAGATTTACAAAGGGGACAAATCCATCGGATTTGTACACGAGGAATATCGATGAACAGACAAAGTTACATGACTGTATAAGTTGCCATTTGTGCTTATTTCTCATGCTTGCATATATTCTGTCGCATTTTAAACGGTTTGCTTCACATAGCCAAAGGTAGTATATAGCAGTACCTACTCTTTGATAATTGCTTCTTCTAAAGTACTCCCTCTTTAAACTTGTACAAAAATCTGGGCCCAGAAGAAAAGAAGCATTAGTATCCCAAGAAACTTGGCCCCGCTATCAGAATGCTTCATGAACATATCCATCATCATCAAGTCGATGACCATGCATGGATGGCCCATTAAATGCGCCATGGAAGTAGGTGCCTATGGTGATCACCATATACGACACCCCGGTCATGCACACCGAATGGACGAGTTGGCCACCAAATATGGCCATCACGTCGTAGAAACTGGAAGGTGAGGTGGAGATGATATCCTTCAACACGAAGGTGAGGACAATGGCGATCGAGACCACCAGCTCTGTGTACATCTCCGTGAATCGTGGGAAGACTGATCTGGCAATTTGAAACACCACATAGCATGGGAACATCATGAGCGTGATATAGATGAGGTACTCACCAAGACCGGGAGGTATGGCCATCATGGTGAAGAAGTGGGAGAGGATCGAGATTATACTTGGGGATAGGCAATGTTACCACAATCTTATATATAACAACACAGCACCCCTATGTGCCTGTCTGTGTACATGGTTCCTTTCAACTTCGTGATGACCAATAGCCATCGTCTACTTGGTATAAACCAACACGTAATCCATCACATGGTTACACACGTACTTTGAATCTATCCAGCCCATGGTTTTTTAATGCTCATCACATGGCTACGCACCGGACCAGATCGATTCAGCTCTGTTTTCAGGGATTAGGAGATCGCAATTTCCTTTATATGTCGTCCCAACAGTCTAAAAGACTGCCCGCTATTAAGTTATACTACTCTCTATACCTATACTAATTAGGGACTCCCTAGAAATTCCCACGTTAATCAGTAATTAGGAGCAGTTAATCTGGTCGGACCAAGTTATAACCGTGTCGATTTATCCAAGTAATCCTCGGTTCAAACGATTAGATCTTTGATTTTTACCTAATTGGAGTCCTTGCGATCTATCATACATGATTCTCCCACAATCGGCTACCAAAAAAGTTTCTGTATTGCAGCTCCTCGAATCACTAACTCATCTACCGCCTCAAGTCAAACAAAAAAGAAAAACGCATCTTCTGCCTTCGTGCAACATGAAGCGGCCTCTAGAGTTCTGGTGCTCCAATCCACGTAAGAGCTCGCCCAAATCCCAGTCCAATCTCTCTTCAATCTCTATTATGCATGCTCACGTAGTGCAAATCACCCTGGAGATGATGTACGTACGTGCACAACTTGCATGCACGCAGACAGGCAGCTCGATTGATTAGCATTAGCACTAGCGCACGTAAACGTGAGAAGCTAGCTTCAACGGAATCGCTTGATTTGTTTGTTGACGGGATCAGAACGACTCAGCTCTCTCAACCGGATTGCCTTACTCCCGCGACATCGTCAGAATTTCTGGGTAACTTGGCGATGGAAGAAATAGATCGGGAGATTTTGGCGATGGAGCAGCAAGGCGGCAACACGGCGGATCACACCCCAAACCCTATTCAAGTTCATCCGTAAATTCATGTGCGGCACGAAACCTTGCTTCATTAATTCTCTCATTGTTCTCCACACTGGTGAATTTATCCAAGCGCCCGCAATAAATTTGCTAGGCCCATGACGTCTCATCAATAATAGTTTTTATATTTTGTACATGTAGTGCATTCCAGGGTGTGAAAGAGAAGGAGAACCAACCAGTTTAGGGGATCTGGATTACATTTGGTGCCAACCTGCAACAAGCTAGGTAAGTAGCGTTATCTACATCTAGAAATTGACCACTGTCAGCCAGTTTATTTTTCATAAGGAAGTGATTTAGATGTTTTATATTTTTATTCTAATATGTGATAAATCTCAGATTATCTGCATATTTAACAAATAATTTGTATGTCCAGCATTAAGAAAAAGTATGATGCCTTGGCATAAAATATTTTCATGTACTTTTGACATTTAATAAATTACGAACTTCCTTGGTTTCTCAAACTCATGTCTAATAGTCTATGATATATGTTTTGACGGATTTGTGAGATTTTAGTACTGTTGCATCTGCAAAAATTTTGACAAATGCATGGTATATCGAGTGATACATGTCACTATTTACATGGTTCATTTGTTGTATTTTGCAACAGATCTAGATGTATGATCTTTTTTATACAAAACATTCCGAGAAATTTATTGTAATTGTAACCATGGAATCTATGATGTCTTGCTTTAATTTTAGTAATACATGTTCTCTTTCCATCACAGTTCCAATATTCAGACGTTTAAAGCTGAAACTTACAGAAAATATAATGAGAAGTTTTCATATATTCAAATGGAATTTCAGCCCATTGGATTTGAGGCGAAGGAAGGAGGCGAACTCTCAGCAAGGTGATGGTTTTGCCGATGGAGACATACCACGTCAGGATAAGAGAACTTATACACATGCAGTTTGGCATAGGGAGGCTCGAAGGAGTCTTCATATATTTATAAAGTAGCATGCGCAATGCGGCATCCTATTTTTGAGCAAGCTGTGTCCCATCCTCTGGGAGATCTTCAGTTAATTGTGGAGCAGTCCTGATACAAACAGGGTCCTTTGTGAATGAATATTCTTCTACTAACAGTTTTCGTACAAGTGAGACGTTAAGGAAAATGCCGAAATGTAGTTCAAATTGTTATGTGATATCATACACAGTACCTTACGCTGTAGGCAAGACCAATGTGTAATAAGATTATTCCAGTCACCGTCGGATAAATGTAGCACCGGAGACTTCACAGAAATTTCGTTTAGAGGCTTGCCATCGAAGTGCGCTTACCTCAGGTAGGAATGATATTTCATTAACTAGTGCATGAAAAGCGCAACCAACCCTTGCTCGTCTTCACAATCCAGTTTGGTCCTCGTCTATTTAAAAGAATGAAATCTTGTGTCTTCTGTAGGCAGAAACATATGCAGTAATCACAATAAATAACAATAGTACATTACTTATGCGTAAGTTGTGGAGGAAGACTGGAAATTATTCTGTGTCTGCGGTATAATCTTTCCATGAAAGAAATATGTGCACAAAGTTCCTGACAACAATATAAGCTTCGTCTTCTAAACTGGGAAGAAATGGAACAGGGGTCCTATTTGCTGCAATTGGGGCTCTCTCTGGTTCGAAAAGGGATTTGGCAACTAGATTTGGTGTACTCTTTGCTGGAATGGGGATTTTGCATCGTAGAGTTGGTGCTATGTCAACTGGCATCATCATACTGTTTGCTGCAGTTGGGGTCTGCTGAGTTGGGGCATCAGAAATGACCAGTTTAGTAGGGTTAGAGTCTGCTAGAGTTGGGGTGTTTTGTCAGTCAGGTGATATTGCAACTACAACTAATGGGCTATTTGATTTATCAGGTGCCACTACCTTTTCCAAATACTTTGCTTGTGCTCCTCCGTGATCAGCAATCGCCCTCTTCCTTTTGAACTACTGATACACAAAAACAACATTTGAATGGATAAATATGGTATGATGACAGATGAAATATGTACTGAAAATGGATAGGCAGGGCGTATTCACATACACGATGTGTAAACTAAGATAATGGCAGTTTAACAAACTAGAAGCAATGCAAAGCATCAGTTGCAAGATATGTGCGACCAATATAACCTTGGAAAGTTAGAGCAAGCACCTTGATGGGTGAATAAGATAGGGCATCTGACTCCTCCACTAGGGAGCTACATTGACTTAGCTCTCCCTCTAGCTCAGAATCACTGTTATACACTACTAGGGAAAAGCCTAGCAGTCGCGCTGGTGTTTGGCCTATCAGTAGCGCGGGTAAGCACGCTACTGATAAGGCGCTACAGCTAAAGCTTAGTAGTAGCGCCGAATGGCACTCGCTACTGATATATCTTCTTAGTAGTAGCGCTTTCCATGCCAATCGCTACTGCTAATTACAAGTAGCACTTTCGAAAACAACCGCTACTACTATTATTCTGTATTCCATTTCTTTTGAATTTTAGGTCGTATTCATACACCTGTATACAATTTTTCATATAGTATCAATTTAGAGATTGTTTTTACATCATAATGAGTTATTAAATCACTAGGTGAAAGAAACTTGGATTAGTTTCAAGTGTATGGATCCAAAGCAACCAATGGTCACTTTGGATATCCATCCATTTGAAACTAATCCGCGGTTCTTTCACCCAATGACATAATACCTTATCATCATCATCATAATATCATTAACAACTTATCATCATAATATATCTTTGTCATATAACTCCTCATAACCATCATTTTCTTCCATGATGAGACATCATATAACAACTTCGTCACTAGTTATAATAGCAACTCCTCCTCCTCATCATCATAGTACTCATAATCACTACTCCTACTCAGCATCACCATCAAGTCTAAGACATTGTAATCATATATAACAACACTAACTAATTGTTCTTAATACTTAGGACCTACTCCTCTCTCCTAGCTAAAATACCATAAAACAGATAAACCGGTCCTTCACCATAATGGAGAATGGACATAAACCTATCTCCAACTTGTGGCTTGCGCACATTCATTTTGTCTCCAATTATTTGCGTGTGCGCATTCATCACTTTGCTCCATTCTTTGATTTTTAGCCTTCCATCATTTGTAGAAATCGAGTATGCAGTACGGTAAGCCTCCGAAGGAGTTGGTCGTAAGCTAACCATATGCATATCACCTTCGGTAAATAGCATGTCAGGCACAACCTGCTTCTTGAGCCTCTGTTCAAAAACGAAATAGTAACATATATAGTTAGCAGTGTAGTTTACTTAAGAATAATGTGTGCAATGAAGTTACAATCATTAACAAAATCTTACCAAGTTTTTGGCAATGAAGTTACCATCAAGCAATTTATGGACTAGTGGCACGTATCTAGTATAATTTGGGCTGATAGACTGACTGGTTTTGAAGGCCTCAACATCTTATATGAATGAGACAAGATAACCTTTCTCCTCACAATTAAGCTTGGTGTCTGTGACACCCTCGATTCAATCCTACACTAATCATACACGCAAATGTGTACAATCAAGATCCAGGACTCATGGGAAGATATCACAACAGAACTCTAGACACAAATTAAAATAATACAAGCTTTATATTACAAGCTAGGGGCCTCGAGAGGGGCCTCGAGGGCTCGAATACATAAACTCGAATACACAAGAGTCAGCGGAAGCAACAGTATCTGAGTACAGACATAAGTTAGACAAGTTTGCCTTAAGAAGGCTAGCACAAAAGCATCTACGATCGAAAAGGCAAGGCCTCCTGCCTGGGAGCCTCCTAACTACTCCTTGTCGTCAGCGTCCGTCACGTGGTAGTAGGCACCCTCGGGGTAGCAGCAGTCGTCAAAGGTGACATCTGGCTCGTAAACTCCACCTGGTTGCAACAATCAGAAAGAAGAAAGAAGGGGGGAAGGCGGAGCAAAGCAACCGTGAGTACTCATCCAAAGTACTCGCAAGCAAGGATCTACACTACATATGCAACATTATTAAAGGAAGGCTGTATATGTGGACTGGGCTGCAGAAATGCCAGAATAGAGAGAAGGCCTAGTCCTATCAAAGACTAGCATCTTCTGAAAACCACCATCTTGTAGCAAACAGGAGGGAGTAGAGTAGCATAAAGTAAAGTAGTAGTAGTGTTATCAACCTCGGCCAGAGATCCTTTCTCGACTCCCTGTGAGAAAGAAATCCCAGAGCCATACTATCCATTTCTCATCACAATCCAATTCTCATCGCAAGTATCCAATTCTAGTTGTATCGATCGAGATACAACTCCAAGTGTCCGTTACCGTAGAACAGGCTATCCATAGATGTTTTCTTCCCTGCAGGGGTGCACCAACTTACCCACCACGCTCGATTAACTCCGGCCGGACACACTTTCCTGGGTCATGCCCGGCCTCGGCCAAACAATACGCCGCAACCCAACCTAGGCTTAATAGAGAGGTCAGCACGCCGGACTAAACCTATGTCCCCAGGGGTCATGGGCCATCTTCCCGGGAACTCCTGCACGTTGTGTGGGCGGCCGGTGAGCAGACCTAGCTACCTCCTTAAAAAAGGCAGGAGCTTACCAGTCCAACCCGGCGCGCGCCACTCAGTCGCTGACGTCTATTAAGCTTCGGCTGATGTATACG
>NW_021226327.1:0-1875 GCF_002162155.2 Triticum dicoccoides | reverse complement strand
CCCCCCCCTAGGGGAGCCTATATAAAGTGGGGGAAGGGCAGCCACACCCTTGACTCTTGGCGCCTCCGTCTCCCCTGCTACACCTCTCCCTCTCGCAGAAGAACGGCGAAGCCCTGCTGGGGCGACTGCTACATCCACCACCACACCGTCGTGCTGCTGGATCTTCATCAACCTCTCCTCCCCCCTTGCTTGATCAAGAAGGAGGAGACGTCACGCTGACCGTACGTGTGTTGAACACGGAGGTGCCGTCCGTTCGGCGCTAGGATCTCCGGTGATTTGGATCACGTCGAATACGACTTCCTCATCCCCGTTCTTTGAACGCTTCTGCGCGTGATCTACAAAGGTATGTAGATGCAATCCGATCACTCGTTTCTAGATGAACTCATAGATGGATCTTGGTGAAACAGTAGGAATTTTTTTGTTTTCTGCAACGTTCCCCAACAGTGGCATCATGAGCTAGGTCTATGCGTAGTTCTTTTTGCACGAGTAGAACACAATTTGTTGTGGGCGTAGATGTTGTCAACTTTCTTGCCGCTACTAGTATTATTTTGCTTCAGCGGTATTGTGGGATGAAGCGGCCCGGACCAACCTTACACATACGCTTACGTGAGACCGGTTCCACCGACTGACATGCACTAGTTGTATAAGGTGGCTGGCGGGTGTCCGTCTCTCCCACTTTAGTTGGAGCGGATTTGATGAAAAGGGTCCTTATGAAGGGTAAATAGAAGTTGACAAATCACGTTGTGGCTTTAACGTAGGTAAGAAAACGTTCTTGCTAGAACCCTCTTGCAGCCACGTAAAACTTGCAACAACAATTAGAGGACGTCTAACTTGTTTTTGCAGCAAGTGTTCTGTGATGTGATATGGCCAAAGTTGTGATGAATGATGAATGATATATATGTGATGTATGAGATCATGTTCTTGTAATAGGAATCACGACTTGCATGTCGATGAGTATGACAACCGGCAGGAGCCATAGGAGTTGTCTTTATTTTTTGTATGACCTGCGTGTCATTGAGAAACTCCATGTAAATTACTTTACTTTATTGCTAAACGTGTTAGCCATAGTAGTAGAAGTAATAGTTGGCGAGCAACTTCATGGAGACACGATGATGGAGATCATGATGATGGAGATCATGGTGTCATGCCGGTGACAAGATGATCATGGAGCCCCAAGATGGAGATCACAGGAGCTATATGATACTGGCCATATCATGTCACTATTATTCGATTGCATGTGATGTTTATCATGTTTTTGCATCTTGTTTACTTAGAACGACGGTAGTAAATAAGATGATCCCTCATAATAATTTCAAGAAAGTGTTCCCCCTAACTGTGCACCGTTGCGATAGTTCGTTGTTTCGAAGCACCACGTGATGATCGGTTGTGATAGATTCCAACGTTCACATACAACGGGTGTAAGACAGATTTACACATGCAAACACTTAGGTTGACTTGACGAGCCTAGCATGTACAGACATGGCCTCGGAACACAGAAGACCGAAAGGTCGAGCATGAGTCGTATAGAAGATACGATCAACATGAAGATGTTCACCGATGTTGACTAGTCCGTCTCACGTGATGATCGGACACGACCTAGTTAACTCGGATCATGTTATACTTAGATGACTGGAGGGATGTCTATCTAAGTGGGAGTTCATTGAATAATTTGATTAGATGAACTTAATTATCATGAACTTAGTCTAAAATCTTTACAACATGCATTGTAGATCAAATGGCCAACGTTGTCCTCAACTTCAACGCGTTCCTAGAGAAAACCAAGCTGAAAGACTATGACAGCAACTATACGGACTGGGTCCGGAACCTGAGGATCATCCTCATAGCTGCCAAGAAAGATTATGTCCTACAAGCACC
>NW_021226326.1:0-389 GCF_002162155.2 Triticum dicoccoides | reverse complement strand
TTCGTACAAATACATCATTTGTCCGTTGCGGGGACCCCGGTGCGCGGGTGGGGTAATAATTGGCCTGACGCGGGGTGCATCGTCATTTAGCACACAGGCTAATGCGTCGGTCGAGCACGCAGGCTAGTATCACTGTACATCTTCTTGGGTTCTCACGCTCATCGGGCACGAGGAGGGGGCGGACGCCATGGTTTCAGCAGAAACAGATAAATCCAGGTTAGTCCATGAGAATCCATATGAATCCCGTTGGTTTAGCAGCAATATAGTACTAGACGACCTCTAATAGCCCATATTGGGCTAATCGATTTATAGAGCACGCGTGCCCTGTCGTCTTCTGTTCGTCTGCAGGCCATATTGATTGGAGCAATCAATTCGTGATGGGTGTCGTT
>NW_021226325.1:0-545 GCF_002162155.2 Triticum dicoccoides | reverse complement strand
GATAACCGAGACATAGTCTTTCAGAAGCGCTAGCACCTTACGATGGATAGTCCGTTACACCTACTTTCCCCTACATCTGCTAGTCTACCCTGTAAGAGTTCGCACGACATAATCAACTATGCCAGAGCCCATAATGGCTTGTGGCTGCACACAGAAGTTTCTAGTATGAATAATCTCATGATCCCTTTGAGCCTGGGTGGCGGTCCATAAAGAAAAACAGGCAATCCTAGAATACCCAGGTACCTCAATCCACCCAGATGTGTGTTTAAGTTGCCACCTTAGATAAACCATTAATTAACAAACTCACATCTGTCATGGAATTCACTCACCCAATCCACGTCTACTAGCATAGCATGGCATAATAGGCAAACATAGAAGTAACTCCCAAGGTTTGATAATATAACATGTAATAGGTACTACCTCAACTACTTCCCATCCCACAATTTAATTAGATCCTAATCATGCGATGTTTGAGGATTTGATCTAATGAAATAAAACTGGGTAGTAGAAAAGGTATGATCAAAGTGTTACTTGCCTTGCTGATG
>NW_021226324.1:0-817 GCF_002162155.2 Triticum dicoccoides | reverse complement strand
GCTCTCTAAACAATTAGGTAAATGACCGAAAAACAACAAATGATGTCAGAACATGTTGGAAATTAATGACGTCGCTTTGAATGCTGCATACTGAACACAAAAGAAGTCCGGAGTTCAAATAAGTTTAAAAAACATTGAGGTGCCCGTGTAACAGATGAGTTCTCGTCCGAAACCCTGATACTCCGAAAGAGTTTGTCCAGTTTGTACACGAAGTGCGTCCAGTTTTTGCCGTGACCCTCTCTACTCTTTCGTACATGCTATGCGGGTGAAATGATGATACCATGCAATGTTTCAACATTTTCAGAATTCATTTTGTAGTGATTTTCAATTTCACTATCATTTAGCTCTCTAAACAATTAGGTAAATGACCGAAAAACAACAAATGATGTCAGAACATGTGCGAAATTGATGACGTCGCTTTGAATGCTGCATACTGAACACAAAAGAAGTCCGGAGTTGAAATAAATTTAAAAAACATTAAAGTGGCCGTGTAACAGATGAGTTCTCGTCCGAAACCCTGATACTCCGAAAGAGTTTGTCCAGTTTGTACACGAAGTGCATCCAGTTTTTGCCGTGACCCTCTCTACTCTTTCACACATGCTATGCGGGTGAAATGATGATACCATGCCAAGTTTCAACATTTTCAGAATTCATTTTGTAGTGATTTTCAATTTCACGACCATTTAGCTCTCTAAACAATTAGGTAAATGACCGAAAAACAACAAATGATGTCAGAACATGTTGGAAATTGATGACGTCGCTTTGAATGCTGCATACTAAACACAAAAGAAGTCCGGAGTTCAAATAAATTTAAAAA
>NW_021226323.1:0-990 GCF_002162155.2 Triticum dicoccoides | reverse complement strand
GCGGAACAAGACGTTATGAACGCTTGGCAGGCACGTTCCGATGACTACTCCCTCGTTCAGTGCGGCATGCTTTACAGCCTAGAGCCGGGGCTCCAAAAGCGTTTTGAGAGACATGGAGCATATGAGATGTTCGAAGAGCTGAAAATGGTTTTCCAAGCTCATGCCCGGGTCGAGAGATATGAAGTCTCCGACAAATTCTTCAGCTGTAAGATGGAGGAAAACAGTTCTGTCAGTGAGCACATACTCACTATGTCTGGGTTGCATAACCGCTTGACTCAGCTGGGAGTTAATCTCCCGGATGATGCGGTCATTGATAGAATCCTCCAGTCGCTTCCACCAAGCTACAAGAGCTTTGTGATGAACTTCAATATGCAGGGGATGGAAAAGACCATTCCTGAAGTATTTGCTATGCTGAAATCAGCAGAGGTAGAAGTCAGAAAGGAACATCAAGTGTTGATGATCAATAAAACCACTAAGTTCAAGAAGGGCAAGGGTAAAAAGAACTTCAAGAAGGACGGCAAGGTAGTTGCCGCGCCCAGCAAGCAAGCTGTCGGGAAGAAGCCAAAGAATGGACCCAAGCCCGAGACTGAGTGTTTTTATTGCAAGGAAAGTGGTCACTGGAAGCGGAACTGCCCCAAATACTTAGCAGACAAGAAGGCCGGCAAAACCAAAGGTATATTTGATATACATGTAATTGATGTGTACCTTACCAGTAATCGTAGTAACTCCTGGGTATTTGATACCGGTGCCGTTGCTCATATTTGTAACACGCAACAGGAGCTGCGGAATAAACGGAGACTGGCGAAGGACGAGGTGACGATGCGCGTCGGGAATGGTTCCAAGGTCGATGTGATCGCCGTCGGCACGCTACCTCTACATTTACCTACGGGATTAGTTTTGAACCTCAATAATTGTTATTTTGTGCCAAGTTTGAGCATGAACATTGTATCAGGATCTCGTTTAATTCGAGATGGCTACTCATTTAAATCC
>NW_021226322.1:0-664 GCF_002162155.2 Triticum dicoccoides | reverse complement strand
CGGCAAGGAAACACGAATCGGAATCTAGATGGATCTCGAAAACAAACCTAATATGCAAGGAACTCGGATTGGTGGTGGATATATGGTGGTGGTAAATGGCAGCGGTGGTGGTAGCGGTGGTAGTATATGGATATGGATCGGTGGTGGTATATGGACACGGATTGGTGGTGGTATATGGATACGGATTCGGAGCCGTGGCGGATAAGCGGTGGTGGTAGATGGCAGGGGCGATGATGATGGTGCGGCGGCGGCGTGACAACTTATGACCAGAACTCAAAACTCTAAAAGACTAGACTCTAAGACCAGCAACTAGACACGACGATGCAACCGCAAATTCAACAAAGCAAAACCCTAAAAAGATTATGCAAAGGCTCAGATTGGTTCGGATATGATGAACTAACCCTAATTTTTTTTGTGGCTTTTTCGTGGACTGTAGGTATGAAGAACAGACTCGATCTAAACTACGAAAAACTGTAAAATCTCACCGAGCAACCTGGAAATCTGATACCACTTGATAGAGGCGGAGGTGTCCCGTCTTTCGATGAGATGATGGATTTCGCTTTGGTGGAAGTCGACTTTGACGATCCGACTCCGAACGTGCGAGGACGTCGCGCCTTAGCAATCGCTAAACCAACTCCGAGAGGTTATTGACCACGCCGGAGCA
>NW_021226321.1:0-891 GCF_002162155.2 Triticum dicoccoides | reverse complement strand
CCTCGAGCTACGTGCAGCTACAGTACCGGCCGGATCCAGATCCAGGTTCGATTTGAGGTTGCCCCGAAATCCTCTAAGTCCTAGATTTCAGTAATTTTCATGCCATGTTTGACCTGCTGTATCTCTGCATCC
The DNA here is from genome assembly GCF_002162155.2 of Triticum dicoccoides. Lineage (NCBI taxonomy): Eukaryota > Viridiplantae > Streptophyta > Magnoliopsida > Poales > Poaceae > Triticum > Triticum dicoccoides. The sequence goes on along the minus strand of NW_021226321.1, from coordinate 759 downwards.
GTAGCTCCGTTTCATGCGTGTAATATGTCAAATTGTTCGCCTCGACGAGTACATCATTTCATTCCATTGCACCATTTTCATTTGAGGTCATCCTGATGCCTGAATCATCGTTGTAAGAGTGCTTCATAATGTTTTCTGCTGTCTGTTATCAGAACGAGCTCTTTTGTCATTTTTGCCATGATTGATGTGTGCATCCTATGAGGTTGATGTCTTCATGTGTTTTGAACTATGCTATGTCTTCTTTACAGAGGTGCTTACCATATATTTTTGTGATCAATGTGGTGACTAGCACAAGCATGTAAACTAGGCATCGTGATGTTGCTGATTTTAGTCCCTGTTCTGCTGTAATTTTAATGCCATGTAAACATGATGCTACAGAGAGATCCATGCATATTTAGAGATACTTCAGTAAGGGTGTTTTGAACATATGATGTTTGTCTATCCATTCATGCCCTTGGTTGCAATTATGGAGTAGTCTAGCATGTTACTTGAGTGCTCTACTTTTGCTTCAAAATGTTTCCTGGCAGATTGTTTACGTGTTATCCAATTTGGCCAAGCTTGCTATAGTTGATCCTTGCATGCTATGGACTTGTTCTTGACTTGGTTTGTTTCACAAACATGTCTTCTTGATGATGCTATGCTTATCTTGTCATGCAATGACTTGTGGTGAGTGAATCGAGCTTGTTAAGTAGTGTAGATGATATTGCTGTTTTGCTAGGCTGAATCTGTTATTTCGCGATGCTATGTAAACCTGCTTCT
>NW_021226320.1:0-891 GCF_002162155.2 Triticum dicoccoides | reverse complement strand
CCTCGAGCTACGTGCAGCTACAGTACCGGCCGGATCCAGATCCAGGTTCGATTTGAGGTTGCCCCGAAATCCTCTAAGTCCTAGATTTCAGTAATTTTCATGCCATGTTTGACCTGCTGTATCTCTGCATCCGTAGCTCCGTTTCATGCGTGTAATATGTCAAATTGTTCGCCTCGACGAGTACATCATTTATTTCCATTGCACCATTTTCATTTGAGGTCATCCTGATGCCTGAATCATCGTTGTAAGAGTGCTTCATAATGTTTTCTGCTGTCTGTTATCAGAACGAGCTCTTTTGTCATTTTTGCCATGATTGATGTGTGCATCCTATGAGGTTGATGTCTTCATGTGTTTTGAACTATGCTATGTCTTCTTTACAGAGGTGCTTACCATATATTTTTGTGATCAATGTGGTGACTAGCACAAGCATGTAAACTAGGCATCGTGATGTTGCTGATTTTAGTCCCTGTTCTGCTGTAATTTTAATGCCATGTAAACATGATGCTACAGAGAGATCCATGCATATTTAGAGATACTTCAGTAAGGGTGTTTTGAACATATGATGTTTGTCTATCCATTCATGCCCTTGGTTGCAATTATGGAGTAGTCTAGCATGTTACTTGAGTGCTCTACTTTTGCTTCAAAATGTTTCCTGGCAGATTGTTTACGTGTTATCCAATTTGGCCAAGCTTGCTATAGTTGATCCTTGCATGCTATGGACTTGTTCTTGACTTGGTTTGTTTCACAAACATGTCTTCTTGATGATGCTATGCTTATCTTGTCATGCAATGACTTGTGGTGAGTGAATCGAGCTTGTTAAGTAGTGTAGATGATATTGCTGTTTTGCTAGGCTGAATCTGTTATTTCGCGATGCTATGTAAACCTGCTTCT
>NW_021226319.1:0-1358 GCF_002162155.2 Triticum dicoccoides | reverse complement strand
AGCAAATTCCCTAAAAAAATAAAAACTGACACGAGCAAATGGGAAGAAGTTACTGCATACACACATGGAAAGTGCCTGGCTACCTTTACGTGGCCGGCGTAATTTCTGGGAGCGCTGGGACTAAATCGTTTGTGCAGTACATACCATACCATACCATAGAGAGAGTCAGAGAGGGAATCCATCGCGCGTGTGCGTCAATCTGGCGACAAGGAAATTAAAGGAATAATTACTGCATGCAGCTAGCGTTTTCCACGGCTGGATGAATACACCTCTTTCCTTCCTTCCTTCCTTCCATCAAGAGAGCCTCCCTTGATTCCCTCGTCTTCCTCCTTGAAACTAGGCACCCCATTAGTTCTATCCTCTTCCCAAACCGACGCATCCGTCCGTTCATCCCATCGCTGCCTACGCTCCCCTCTCCTCTCCTCTCGTCTACTCTATAAATGGACGCCCCCTTGATCTCGACCAGCCCCGCCCCGCCCCACACCTTCCACCTCCTTACCTCTCCTCAATCTCCACGTTGTAGATGGCAACGGTGGATCTAAGCAGCGTCGTGTACATCCACCGGCAGCTCAGGGTTGTGCCATGCCCACGCCGATGTGTTGTCCGGCTAGCACCACGCTGCCGCGCAAGAGACGCGAAGTACCTGTGCTTCCTGGGATGTGTAGTGGACTCGAGATGTTTTTTATCACCTCATCTGAGAAGTAGTTGATGCATGCGTGTTCCTGTTTGATCAAATCTGGTGGAAGTAACATCTTCATTGTGAAGGTTGGGATGTGAAATGATGTGCATCGTTATGGGAATTTTCTTTCTGGGTTAACTGCATCAAGAGTTAAGTTGATCATATTATTCATTGCATCAAGGAATTCCTGAGCTGTTTGTCGGTGTTTTGTATGGTACAACAAGAAAATTTTCATTGCCCTAGGAGAGGAGAGTACCGAGTTTGTCGGTGTCAAGAATGAATGAGTGTTCTCTGGGTTTTTTCAATTATAATCTAACAAGTTATGAAAAAATGTTCAATGCAGGGACTTTGAAACTTGCCAACCTGGTAATTGGATTGGAGCCGGTGTTTTTATGCTAGGAATGCACTTGCAAACCTGGTGTCTTATCTTACGTGAGAAAATCAAATTGTGAACAGAAAAACCTTTTATGCTAGGAATGCACTTGCAAACCTGGTGTCTTATCTTACATGAGAAAATCAAATTGTGAACAGAAAAAACCCACCTGGCTATATAGAGAACGAGTCTTGTCTTAGATGAGCAAATTCCTTCAAACAGATAAAAATAAAGATACAGACACGAGCAAATTCCCTAAAAAAATAAAAACTGACACGAGCAAATGGGAAGAAGTTACTGCATACA
>NW_021226318.1:0-1289 GCF_002162155.2 Triticum dicoccoides | reverse complement strand
AGGAGATAAGTCATGAGGTTTCATGGCTTGAGGATCTTGACACTATAAAGACATGTTATTTTACTGGACTTCAAAATATTAGTACTCGATACGTGCGACCACTAGTGTGCGTATTAAACTACGGTCACACCTATTTAGGAAAGATGATAAGATTTTTACTATTTGTTCTCAGTGCATCTTCTGCATACATGATTTTTTAAGCTAAACTTCATTGCTAAGTTTGTTACTATGATGTTCTTCAATCGGGACTCCCGATGAATGTTGTGGCTTGTTGGATCGAGCCTAAAGGTCACATGATAATGATTAGCTTACGGCCAAGACATCCTACGTTGCACATGAGTGCATTCATGATTTGACAAAGCGAGCAAGTCTTAATAGTCAAAGACTGGAGAAAAATTGTGAAGGATCGCAGCAGAGAAGTACTAGGGGGCATCAATCAGAAGCTACGCCCACAATTAGGAGACATGTTCATCTGCATTCTCCAATATGATGAAGCAGGAGTGCTACACATGATTTATACAATTTTACTTGAGAGAGATAGAGCATGAGGAGTGATTAGCTAGCTAAAATGAGTTTTAAGATGATGATGTGCTACACTATGGCTATGATGATTAAATAACTAGCGTTGTTGGTAATGACTATGATTATTATTATTATTAGCTAGTGTTGGTGGTGATTAGATAGCTACACTATGACTATGATGATTAAATAGTGTTGGTGGTCATGACTATGATGATTATTAGTTAGTGTTGTTGGTGACGATATGATAATGATGTTGATCATGATTATCATGATGAGTTGTTATTATGACCATGATTAGCTATTATATCATTGGATGGATCAAAAATGACCAAAAGTTGAATTAGTAGGATCGTCGTCCTAATTAAACTTTTGACTTATACAAATGAATCTAATCCATGTTTCTTCCTCACAATGATATATTAATTCATCATGGACATAATGATATAACAACCTCTTAATTGTTATTGTATCAATATTTGAATAACAGCGTATAGATACACTAAAAGTAAAAATATTGAAAAAAAGAATACTAGTGCCGCTGGATTGGAAGCACGCTACTAATGGTTAGATTAGCACTAGCGCTGGAAATTATACACGCTACGGATATACGTCTTAGCAGTAGCGTGCATGACCGGCGCTACTACTAAGAAGTAGCTATACTGCCTTACTAGTCACACCAGGACCCGCGCTACTAGTAGGCATTAAACCCGCGCTACAACTAGGCTTTTCCTTAGTAGTGATAGTATGCACTATGTTCTGAGATTAAT
>NW_021226317.1:0-654 GCF_002162155.2 Triticum dicoccoides | reverse complement strand
ACATTGTAGATCTAGACAGAAGGTCCTGTGTTCAATTCCCACAATGTTGATTTATTTTGACCCAATTATTTTTCGCGGTCTTTATGAAAGCCCATAAAAGGCCCATCAACATAGAAGTACCTGGCCGAGATTGACCAAACGAAAAGGACTAAACCAAACCAAGAATACATATTCCCTTTAATAGTAGGATAATTCCTTTTTTAATTTAGTAGCCCCAACACATTGAAGCCTATGGATCCTTCGTTTCAATATAGAAATCAACATAGAAGTACCTGGCCCAGATTAACCAAACGAAAAGGACTAAACCAAACCAAGAAAAGGACGCAATCCTTCCTTTAGTTTGCTCATTCGCTTAATTAGTTACATCGAAGATCTAGACAGAAGGTCATGTGTTCAATTCCCACAATGTTGATTTATTTTGACCCAATTATTTTTCGCGGTCTCTATGAAAGCCCATAAAAGGCCCATCAACATAGAAGTACCTGGCCCAAATTGACCGAACGAAAAGGACTAAACCAAACCAAGAATACCTATTCCCTTTAATAGTAGGATAATTCCTTTTTTAATTTAGTAGCCCCAACACATTGAAGCCTATGGATCCTTCCTTTCAATATAGAAATCAACATAGAAGTACCTGGCCTAGATTAACCAAAC
>NW_021226316.1:0-625 GCF_002162155.2 Triticum dicoccoides | reverse complement strand
TGCGTGACAAGAGGAGCAGCTGTTAGCGTGGGTCTACCGCCACTCACTTACGACGGTGGAGACGAATGCCCGCTGGCTCAAGAGAAAAAAAGCGAAGGCACACCGGTTGGGCTTGGAGAAGTCTGTGCGTGAGGCGTGAAGGCGATGAGAGTGGCCAAGCTCACGCGGAAGCAGGACCGGCAAGTCTGACCGATGAATGGCTAAGTTGTCTCCTTCTCTTCCTCCGACCCCACAGACGTCTCCGATGATGGCTCTCACGACTCATACGATCCAACTCCTGCAAGGATGCCTAAACATATGCTAGTGACTAGAAGGGACTTGGAGAGGAAGTGGTGAAGTATTTTCGCCCTCCGTTTTTCAGAAACCGACTGGAGCTCTGCCTTTGCACTAAGAAGAAGAGAATTGGCCAGTTTATAGGGAATTGGACAGAAATCGATATCACAAAACACACACCATCCCTTGGGTTACAACAAAATAGGGAAATTAAGTCGACTTTCATGTTTCCCAGACAACAAGAGTTACCACCCCACCACACGATCTGGAGCCGCCACTTCGGCTCACAAACCTCAAGAACTCAGACACGCCGACCCAAAATCCGTACTCTACACGAGTCGACGACTCAACC
>NW_021226315.1:0-797 GCF_002162155.2 Triticum dicoccoides | reverse complement strand
TGCCATCATCTTTCAGCTTGGTTTTCTCTAGGAACGCGTTGAAGTTCATGTTGACATGAGCGTTGGCCATTTGATCTACAAGACATATTTGCAAAAGTTTTTAGACTAAGTTCATGATAATTAAGTTCTAATCAAATTATGAACTCCCACTCAGATTAGACATCCCTCTAGTCATCTAAGTGTTACACGATCCGAGTCGACTAGCCCGTGTCCGATCATCACGTGAGACGGACTAGTCATCATCGGTGAACATTCTTATGTTGATCGTATCTTCCATACGACTCGTGTTCGACCTTTCGGTCTCCGTGTTCCGAGGCCATGTCTGTACATGCTAGGCTCGTCAAGTTAACCCTAAGTGTTTTTGCTGTGTAAAACTGTCTTACACCCGTTGTATGTGAACATAAGAATCCATCACACCCGATCATCACGTGGTGCTTAGAAGCGACGAACTTTAGCAACGGTGCACAGTTAGGGGAGAACACTTCTTGAAATTGTTGTAAGGGATCATCTTATTTACTACCGTCGTCCTAAGTAAACAAGATGCATAAAACATAATAAACATCACATGCAATTATATAAAGTAGTGACATGATATGGCCAATATCATATAGCTCCTTTGATCTTCATCTTCGGGGCTCCATGATCATCTTGTCACCGGCATGACACCATGATCTCCATCATCATGATCTCCATCATCGTGTCTTCATGAAGTTGTCACGCCAACGACTACTTCTACTTCTATGACTAACGCGTTTAGCAATAAAGTAAAGTAAGTTACATGGCGTTCTTCAATGACA
>NW_021226314.1:0-2429 GCF_002162155.2 Triticum dicoccoides | reverse complement strand
TTTTATATTATTTTTGGGACTAACCTATTAACCGGAGGCCCAGCCCAGAATTGCTGTTTGTTGGCCTATTTTAGAGTTTCGAAGAAAAGGAATATCAAACGGAGTCAAAACGGAATGGAACCTTCGGGAACGCGATTTTCTCGCCGAACATGATCTAGGAGACTTGGACCCTACGTCAAGACACAAAATAGGAGGCCATGAGGTAGGGGGCGGGCCTTCCCCCCAGGCACGCCATCCACCCTCGTGGGCCCCCTGTTGCTCCACCGACGTACTCCTTCCTCCTATATATACCTACGTACCCCCAAACGACCAGATACGGAGCCAAAACCCTAAATCCACCACCGCAACCTTCTGTATCCACGAGATCCCATCTTGGGGCCTGTTCCGGAGCTCGGCCGGAGGGGGCATCGATCATGGAGGGCTTCTACATCATCACCGTAGCCCCTCCGATGAAGTGTGAGTAGTTCACCTCAGACCTACGGGTTCATAGTTATTAGCTAGTTCACCTCCGATGTAATCTTCTTTTTGCGGTGTGTTTGTTGAGACCGATGAATTGTGGTTTTATGATCAAGTCTATCTATGAACAATATTTGAATCTTCTTAGAATTCTTTTATGTATGATTGGTTATCTTTGCAAGTCTCTTCGAATTATCAGTTTGGTTTGGTCAACTAGATTGATCTTTCTTGCAATGGGAGAAGTGCTTAGCTTTGGGTTCAATCTTGCGGTTTCCTTTCCCAGTGGCAGTAGGGGAAGCAAGGCACGTATTGTATTGTTTCCATCGAGGATAACAAGATGGGGTTTTCATCATATTGCATGATTTTATCCCTCTACATCATGTCATCTTGCTTAAGGCGTTACTCTATTTTCACTAACTTAATACTCTAGATACATGCTGGATAGCGGTCGATGAGTGGAGTAATAGTAGTAGATGTAGGCAGGAGTCGGTCTACTTGTCCCGGGCGTGATGCCTATATACATGATCATACCTAGATATTCTCATAATTATGCTCAATTCTGTCAATTGCTCAATAGTAATTCGTTCACCCACCGTAGAATACTTATGCTCTCGAGAAAAGCCACTAGTGAAACCTATGGCCCCTGAGTCTATCTTCGTCATATTAATATTCCAATACCTAGTTATTTCCTTCGCTTTTTACTTTTTTATTTTACTTTGCATCTTTATCATAAAAATATCAAAAATATTATCTTATCATATCTATCAGATCTCACTCTTGTAAGTGGCCGTGTAGGGATTGACAACCCCTTATCGCGTTGGTTGCGAGGATTTATTTGTTTTGTGCAGGTACAAGGGACTCGCGTGTAGCCTCCTACTGGATTGATACCTTGGTTCTCAAAAACTGAGGGAAATACTTACGCTACTCTGCTGCATCATCCCTTCCTCTTCGGGGAAAAACCAACGCGGTGCTCAAGAGGTAGCAAGTATCCACAGAAATCATTTTCGGGTTGCTACCACATGCACATTACGAGAATATAGTTCAATCAAAATGATAATAAACCATGATAATGGTATTGAAACTAGAATCAATGAGAGATGTGCGGAACTCGGGTTGTGTAAATCGTAGCTCCGGTCTCCATTCACCCTTAACCTGCTTGATTAACTTTTTCCAAACCCTCCCAGCAAAGAAAATGATGACTTGATATCAGGAAATGAAAGAAACTTGTTGATATAGTGCAATAATGATTGAACTTACTTTTGGAGCATTTTGATCATGTCCGCATACTCCGTAGCCTCTTTACGTGTCGAGTCCAACATAGTTATTGCTCCCTCGTCAAGCGTATTGGCTAGCATAATATAGTGCAACCTGCGCACGCATAATTGAAAGAATTTGTCAAATTCAACGTAGATCGAGTCAATTCCAATGAAGTCATGATTATCTTTAATTCCCACCAAGATACTGCCCGTCCCATCCTTGCAGGCATCTGCTACTTCTTGAGTTTGCGTTGGTTTTCCCTTGAAGAGGAAAGGGTGATGCAACAAAGTAGATAAGTATTTCCCTCAGTTGATGAGAACCAAGGTATCAATCCAGTGGGAGATACAAGAAAGTCCCTAGTAGATGTACCTACACAAATAATCGAACACTTGCACCCAACGCGATAAAGGTGTTGTCAATACCTTCACGGTAACTTGCAAGGATGAGATCTGATGGAGATAGATATAAAAGATTACTAAAATCATAATTAAAATAAATGTAAATAAATTCCAGCAAAGTATTTTTGTGATTCTGGGTTTATAGATGTGAAAATATAATATGGAAAATAGACACGGGGGCCATAGGTTTCACTAGAGGCTTATCTCTTCAAGGAAAATAATACGGTGGGTGAACAAATTATTGTCGAGCAATTGATAGAAAAGCGCATAGTTATGATGATATCCAAGGAAATTATTATGAATATAGGCATCACCTCT
>NW_021226313.1:0-489 GCF_002162155.2 Triticum dicoccoides | reverse complement strand
AAAAAAAAAACACTTATTCCTCCAGGTTTAACATCGCCCCAAAAAACAATACAATTAAATCTACCTCTACTTTGTGTTGCTTGCTAGCTAATTCAACAAAACCAAAACAATAACTAATTCGGATAGTTTATTGCAACTTCGGTCGATTGCAACAGCTGCCTTCTCTCTGCTGTACTATACTGCATGAGCCTGCGAATTCAAAAAAAAATCAGAAGGACGTTCATCGACTGCAATTGGTGCCTACTGCTTGTGCCTACTAATCAATTGCAGGCATCAGCTTGACCTCCACGGCCCTGCACCAACTGCTTCTCCTCCAGTCTTCCGCATGTGTCCGTCAGCTGGTTCTTCGAGTAGGGCGGAGGAGGACGCCAGCCAAAGGAGTAAGACATAAAGAGGATCGTGGTGCATGGAAATGACTTGGAGGAGGAGGATGGTCAGAGCAGCTTGGCTACGATGCTCTAAATATAAGGATCATCGTGTTGAAGGAGT
>NW_021226312.1:0-1514 GCF_002162155.2 Triticum dicoccoides | reverse complement strand
TCGTTGATCCTGGGAAGCGGATATTTGTTCTTGATTGTGACCAAATTGACAGGTCGGTAATCTACAACCATCCGGTCCGTACCATCCTTCTTCTTGACGAATAGGACGGGGCAAGCCCACGGAGAAGAGCTAGGTCGGATGAAACCCTTTTTCAAGGACTCATCGAGTTGTTTCTTAAGCTCGGCTAGTTCTAGGGGTGCCATCTTATAAGGTCTTCTAGCAATCGGAACGGTTCCTGGAATGAGGTCTATTACAAACTCAACATCCCTGTCAGGTGGAACACCTGGCAATTCCTCTGGAAAGACATCCGGGAAGTCACGGACTACCGGAACGTCCTCAAGGTCTGGCAAAGGGCTGGCGTTAAGGGAATATAATTGTCGCTTGGCTATTCGGGTCAAGACATTGACTATCTTTCCCGAAGGATGGGTGAGTTGAACAGTCCTAGAGAAGCAATCGATTTGGGCATGATGAGCCGACATCCAGTCCATACCCAGAATGATATTAATATCTGAAGATTTAAGGGCTATCAAAGACGCGAGGAAAACAAGTCTGTCGACTTGGATTTCATTTCCATAACTTACCCTAGAGGTCTGCCATCTAGAACCAGGGGTAGAAATTTCCATAGTGGATGGCATGTCACAGAATGCAACGTTATGCAAACGAGCATAACTTTCGGATATAAAAGAATGAGAGGCTCCTGTATCGAAAAGAACAGATGCTGGGTGGCAGTTAACAAGAAGCGTACCGAGAACGACGTTGGGATCCTCTTGAGCTTCTTCGGCAGAGATACAGTTGACATGGCCACGTGAAGCGGTGACCGGCTTGGCGTGGAATATTTTTCCTGTCGGCTTGCCACGGCCAACAGCTTTAGCAGACTGGTTGGGGTTGGTCTGGGGGCACTCACGCATATAGTGACCAGATTCCCCACACTTGAAACAAGTCACGGAACTGGTACGTGGAGGAGCATTGTTAGTTGGACCCCCATAGGGCTTGGCTGGAGCAGACTGTTGAACGGGGCGAGGCGCCTGGAAGGATGGCCTTAGTGTAAACCTGGGTGGCAGGGCGGTGTTGGGTACCCACACGCGGCGCTTCTGAGGACCAGCACCGGATGAGGAACCCATGTCACGGCCATGCTTGCGTGTTGCGTCATAGTCAGTCTGACCAGTTTCGGCACTGATGGCTTTGTTGACAAGTTTCTGAAAAGTTGTGCACTCATGCAGACGGAGGTCACGGCGAAGCTCAGGACTAAGGCCCTTACGGAACCTTGCTTGCTTCTTGGCATCGGTAGACACTTCCTCGGTTGCATATCGTGCGAGATTACCAAACTCCCTGCTGTAAGCATCCACAGAAAGTCGGCCTTGGGTGAAACTGCAAAATTCTTCACGTTTACGGTCCATGAGACCCTCCGGAATGTGATGTTCACGGAAAGCCTCGCTGAATTCAGCCCAAGTAGTGACATGGCCCGCTGGGCGCATAGCTCCATAATTCTCCCACCATAGACTGGCGGGGCCTTC
>NW_021226311.1:0-696 GCF_002162155.2 Triticum dicoccoides | reverse complement strand
CGGAGAGGTATCTCTGGGCCCACTCGGTAATGCATCATCATAATGAGCTCAAAGTGACCAAGTGTTTGGTCACGTGATCATGCATTACGGTACGAGTAAAGTGACTTGCCGGTAACGAGATTGAACGAGGTATTGGGATACCGACGATCGAATCTCGGGCAAGTAACGTACCGATTGACTAAGGGAATTGTATACGGGGTTGCTTGAATCCTCGACATCATGGTTCATCCGATGAGATCATCGAGGAGCATGTGGGAGCCAACATGGTTATCCAGATCCCGCTGTTGGTTATTGACCGGAGAGCCATCTCGGTCATGTCTACATGTCTCCCGAACCCGTAGGGTCTACACATTTAAGGTTCGGTGACGCTAGGGTTGTAGAGATATGAATATGCAGTAACCCGAAAGTTGTTCGGAGTCCCGGATGAGATCCCGGACGTCACGAGGAGTTCCGGAATGGTCCGGAGGTGAAGAATTATATATAGGAAATGCAGTTTCGGCCATCGGGAGAGTTTCGGGGGTCACCGGTATTGTACTGGGACCACCGGATGGGTCCCGGGGGTCCACCGGGTGGGGCCACCCATCCCGGAGGGCCCCATGGGCTGAAGTGGGGAGGGGAGCCAGCCCATAGTGGGCTGGTGCGCCCCCCTTGGCCCACCCCCTGCGCCTAGGGTTATAAACCCTAGGGTGGGGGGGG
>NW_021226310.1:0-1050 GCF_002162155.2 Triticum dicoccoides | reverse complement strand
TCTTTTTTTTTCTTTACTGGTTTTGTGTTTTCTTTGCTTTTTATTTATACTTTTCTATTATTTTAGCTGTCAAGTGATTTTTGTTAATTATGAAACTTTGCACATAATTCCTAGCCAACACTATAAGGTTGCGCGAAAAGTTTGAGGCCAATTGGAACTGTTCTAATTTATAGTTGAATTAAAATGCTCTTATTTAATCTTGTTGTTCCACTAAATGAATTCCAGGGGCAATTTGAGAAACCAAATGAGGTTGGTTCCAACATGTTCATTACTTAGTGAATATTTGCCACTCATCGAACATTTTTATTTGATAGTTTAAAGAAATAATAATTTGACTTGTTATTTGAATTTGAATTTGATCTCGGTTTGAAACAAGTGAGGTTTAACAAAAGTTTAATTATGATGACCTGGCATGGTTAGCAAGGGTTTACTGTAGCTTAACTACCCGGGCGTCACAATGGACATGAGTTGTCATTTGATTAACGGGATCACATCATTAGAAGAATGATGTGATTGACTTGACCCATTCCGTTAGCTTAGCACTTGATCGTTTTGTATGTTGTTATTGCTTTCTTCATGACTTATACATGTTCCTATGACTATGAGATTATGCAACTCCCATTTACCGGAGGAACACTTTGTGTGCTACCAAACGTCACAACGTAACTGGGTGATTATAAAGGAGCTCTACAGGTGTCTCCAAAGGTACATGTTGGGTTGGCGTATTTCGATATTAGGATTTGTCACTCCGATTGTCGGAGAGGTATCTCTGGGCCCTCTCGGTAATGCACATCACTATAAGCCTTGCAAGCAATGTAGCTAATGAGTTAGTTACGGAATGATGCATTACGTAACGAGTAAAGAGACTTGCCGGTAACGAGATTGAACTAGGTATTGGATACCGACGATCGAATCTCGGGCAAGTAACATACCGATGACAAAGGGAACAACGTATGTTGTTATGCGGTTTGACCGATAAAGATCTTCGTAGAATATGTAGGAGCCAATATGAGCATCCAGGTTCCGCTATTGGTTATTGACCGGAAACAA
>NW_021226309.1:0-566 GCF_002162155.2 Triticum dicoccoides | reverse complement strand
GTTGAGAAGGCCCCGATCTACACTTCCACCAAGAGAAATTTGATTCCCCCACTAATCCCTAGCGGATCTTGTTACTTTTGGGTGTTTGAGCACCCTAGACGGTTGAGGTCACCTCGGAGCCATAGTCCATTGTGGTGAAGCTTCTGGTGTCGTTGGGAGCCTCCAATTAAGTTGTGGAGATTGCCCCAACCTTGTTTGTAAAGGTTCGATCGCCGCCTTCAAGGGCACCAATAGTGGAATCACGACATCTCGCATTGTGTGAGGGCGTGAGGAGAAGACGGTGGCCCTAGTGGCTTCTTGGGGAGCATTGTGCCTCCACACCGCTCTAACGGAGACGTACTTCCCCTGAAAAGGAAGGAACTTCGGTAACACATCCTCGTCTCCACCGTCTCCACTCTTGGTTATCTCGCGCCTTTACTTTTGCAAGCTTTCTTGTGTTATATCCCTTGCTTGCTTGTGTGATTGTTGTTGTTGCATCATATAGGTTGTTCACCTCGTTGCATATCTAGACAACCTACTTGGTAAAGAAAAGCTAAAAATTGTTAGTTGCCTATTCACCCCCCCCC
>NW_021226308.1:0-1763 GCF_002162155.2 Triticum dicoccoides | reverse complement strand
CCATAGGATTTTTATAAGCTGTTCTGTAAGCCCAAAGTGCATCATCTAATTTCTTAGACCAATTCTTCCAGGACCTATTGACAGCCTTTTGTAAGAATAGTTTTATTTCTCTATTGCTAAGTTCAACTTGACCACTAGACTGAGGATGATAAGGTGATGCAATTCTATGGTTAACATCATACTTAGCAAGCATTTTATGAAAATCACCATGAATAAAGTGTGAACCACCATCAGTCATTAAATATCTAGGGACTCCAAACTTGGAAAATAACTTCATTAAGCATTTTAATAGTGGTGTTGTGATCAGCACTACTGGTTGGAATAGATTCTACCCACTTAGTAACGTAATCAACAGCAACCAAAATATGTGTACACCCATTAGAGGAAGGAAAAGGTCCCATGAAATCAAATCCCAAACATCGAATGGTTCAATAGCAAGTGAATAATTCATAGGCAGTTCTTAACGCTTACCGACATTACCTATTCTTTGGCATTCATCATAAGACGAGACAAACACACGAGCATCTTTGAAGAGAGGTGATGTCCTCCATAAGCTTTAGGGTGACATTTCTGTAGGATTATGTCGTGGAAATGACACCTATGGGATCACGGGGATCCCTTCTACGGTTGGCGGGGAGAGAGTTGCACGAAGAGCAGGTCTAGTGATTAGCGCGAGGTTTTTTTTACCTAGATTCGGGACGCATTGGTGCGTAAAACCCTAGTCCTGCTTGCGCGTTTATTCTGTGTTCTTAAGCTCTTGAACGAGCTGCGGTCCATGCCCAGTCCAAAAAGTCTGAATCCTCTCTCGGTATGCCTTTGGCCTCCCTTTATACGTCCAAGGAGTGGCCACGTTGGCATATAGGAACAGTAAAGTTTCTACAGTGTACAAGCTAATCCCTGGCATCGTAAGACAGATGCATTTAATATGACGCCTACGTGCCCTCATGTTTTGTCAGGGGCGGTAACTGGAGCCGTCCCGTCCAGCACCGCCTCTCTATGCCATGACACGCATATAGGCTGATGAGGCATGCAAAGCTAGGCTGGCTAGTTGCTGTTGTGTTGGCGGAGTGGTAGAGCCTCCACGAAGATCTACATGCCGCCATGCAAGCGTCTGCCTAGCTGGCCGTCGAGCTGGAGTGGTGGTGAGGTGGAGAAAACCTCGTTGGGTGCGGGCCTGGCTGTGGCCACGCAATTGTCCCTGGCAAGGCTTGCCGGGGCCTAGCGATCGTCCCGGGCAAGGGGCTTGCCGGGTGGGTCTTTTGTCTTCTGGTCCCATGTTGACATGCAGTCCATCAGACTTCACAAAGATCTGCATGCCACTAGGCACGCGCCCCCCTAAGCCTTGGCCTTGATGTTGTTGATGATGTCAAACTTCTCAGCCTCCAGGGTGATGGCCTTGCTGGTGCAGTACGTGCTGCCCTGGCAAGGAGCTTGCCGGTGCCATGCAAGCCTCCCCTGCAAGGATGTTGCTGGGGAAGGTCTAGCTAATATTCTGCTCTTCATCCTTTGGCTTGAATGCTTATCTTGGTAGTCTTGGATTTTGTCCTTCTTCTGCTCTGTCGAGCCCTGCCGTGGGCGTGGCTACGAGTGCCCATGTACAAGTAAGGGGTAAAGAAGACCCATACTTTTGTACACCGACAGGAGCCCCCGGGCCTGGGCCACACGTAAGCGTGAAGCATTTGTTGGTCCAGGCCCAGAATGGTGCGCGCGCATGCGTGGCAGAGACCAACTTCCACGATCTTCTTGTCAGTTGCGCTTCCCCA
>NW_021226307.1:0-1883 GCF_002162155.2 Triticum dicoccoides | reverse complement strand
GCGGTAGAGGATGCAGTCATTAGGGCATGCATGTATCCTCTGCACCTCCAATCCTAGAGGGCATACGACCTTCTTTGCTGCGTATGTACTGTCGGGCAATTCGTTATCCTTTGGAAGCTTCTTCTTCAATATTTTCAGTAGCTTCTCAAATCCTTTGTTAGGCATAGCATTCTCTTCCTTCCACTGCACCTATTCCAGTACGGTACCGAGCTTTGTGTTGCCATCTTCGCAATTGGGGTACAACCCTCTTTTGTGGTCATCTAACATGCGATCGAACTTCAACTTCTCCTTTTGACTTTCGCATTGCGTCCTTGCATCGACAATGACCCGGCGGAGATCATCATCATCGGGCACATCATCTGGTTCCTCTTGATCTTCAGCAGCTTCGCCAGTTGCAGAATCATCGTGCACATCGCCTGGTTCCTCTTGATCTTCAGTAGCATCACCGTATTCAGGGGGCACATAGTTGTCATCGTACTTTTCTTCTTCGCCGTCTTCCATCATAACCCCTATTTCTCCGTGCCTTGTCCAAACATTATAGTGTGGCACTAAACCCTTTTAAAGCAGGTGGGTGTGAAGGATTTTCCGGTCAGAGTAAGACTTCGTACTCCCACATATAGGGCATGGACAACACATAAAACCATTCTGCTTGTTTGCCTCAGCCACTTCGAGAAATTCATGCACGCCCTTAATGTACTCGAAGGTGTGTCTTGAACCGTACATCCATTGACGGTTCATCTGCGTGCATTATATATAATTAAGTGTGTCAAAAATCATTACAGAACATCATGAATAGATAATTAAGTGACCAAATTAATAGAAGTTCATCATCACATTAAAACCAAAGTACATACATAGTTCTCATCTAACAACATAAAGCTCTGCTGAGCATCTAAATTAATTAAACCATACATTGAAACTATGTAAAACATTTCAATGCGAAAACAAATGCGATCATAATCGCAACCAATGTAACAACTGATCCAACGGCATAATGATACCAAGCCTCGGTATGGATGGCATATTTTCTAATCTTTCTAATCTTCAAGCGCATTGCATCCATCTTGATCTTGTGATCATCCACGACATCCGCAACATGCAACACCAATATCATCTTCTCGTCCTCAATTTTTCTAATTTTTTCCTTCAAGAAATTGTTTTCTTCTTCAACTAAATTTAACCTCTCGACAATAGGGTCGGTTGGAATTTCCAGTTCAACAACCTCCTAAATAAATAAAATCTATGTTGGTCGGCATAATTGTAATAAACAATAGATGAACCAATAGTTATGAAAAGATAATATATACCACATCCGAATCATAGACAGGACGAGGGCCGACGGGGGCGGATACCAAAACCATCACACTATATAAGATGCAATAGTAAAAGTAAGAAAATTATACAAGTATCTACATAAACATACAAGTAACAATTTTTTTCCTTTCAGAAATAAGATAAGAACAAGAGGCTCACCACGGTGGTGCCAGCGACGAGATCGGCGCGGGCGATCGACGGCGGTGAAGACGGGGACGAGACGTGACGGACCGCTAAATCTAGACAAATATTGAGAAAAATGGAGCTTGGAGGTCGAGCTTGGAGAGGAGAAAGTTTAAGTAGTGTGGCTCGGGCATTCCATCGAACACCTCGTGTGCATAGGAGGTGAGCTAGAGCACCACAAAGCTCTCTCCTCGCCGGCCACGAAAAACAGAGCAGTGAGAGTGCTCTGCTCGCGGGCGAGGGGTATATATAGGCAATTAATTGGTCCCGGTTCGTGGCAAGAACTGGGACTAAAGGGAAGCCTTTGGTCCCGGTTCAGGCTACCAACCGGAACCAATGGTGGTGGGCCAGGAGCAAGGCACATTGGTCCCGGTTCGTCCCACTAA
>NW_021226306.1:0-556 GCF_002162155.2 Triticum dicoccoides | reverse complement strand
TTTTTGCTCTAGTACTTCACTTAGATCTTTTAGAGCACGGTGGTGGATTTGTTTTAAAGAAACTATTTGATCTCTCATGCTTCACTTAGATTATTTTGAGAGTCTTTAATAGCATGGTAATTTGCTTAATGTTAATATACTTGGTGTTCAAGATATGTGAAACTTTCTTTTGAGTGAATTGAATACTAAGATAAGTTTGATGCTTGATAATTGTTTTGAGATATGTAGGTGATAATATCAAAGACGTGCTAGTTGGGTGATTATGAATTTGAGAAATACTTGTGTTGAAGTTTGCAAGTCCCGTAGCATGCACGTATGGTTAAAGTTGTGTAACAAATTTGAAACATGAAGTGTACCTGGCTTGTGCATCCTTATGAGTGGCGGTCGGGGATGAGCGATGGTCTTTTCCTACCAATCTATCCCCCTAGGAGCATGTGCATAGTACTTGAATTTTTGATGACTTCTAAATTTTCGCAATAAGTATATGAGTTCTTTTGACTAATGTTGAGTCCATGGATTATACGCACTCTCACCTTTCCACCTTTGCTAGCCTCTT
>NW_021226305.1:0-1573 GCF_002162155.2 Triticum dicoccoides | reverse complement strand
ATACATCAAGATCGTGACATCTCAAGGACACGAGAGATAGAGATTAAACACATAGCTACCGGTACAAACCCTCAGCCCTGAGGGTGGACTACTCCCTCATCGTGGTGGCCGCCGGGATGATGAAGATGGCCACCGGAGATGATTCCCCCTCCGGCAGCATGTCGGAAATGGTCTAGATTGGTTTTCGGTGGCTATAGAGCCTTGCACTGGCAGAACTTTTGATCTAGGTTAACCCCAAGGGTTTTCAGAATATTTGGGATTTTATAGGGCAAAGAGGGGGTGCTGGACGGCACCGAGGTGGGCACAACCCACCTGGGCGCGCCTGGGCCCCCAGGTGTACCCTGCTGGATTGTGCCCCCCTCGGGGCACCCCCCAAGTGCTGCTCTGGCCAATCGGGAGTCTTCTCGTCCATAAAAATTCCACAAAAAGTTTCGCGGTGTTTGGACTCCGTTTGTAAAGATTTCCTGCGATGTAAAAAACAAGCAAAAAATAGCAACTGGCACTGGGCACTAGGTCAATAGGTTAGTCCCAAAAAATGATATAAAGTTGCTATAAAATGATTGTAAAACATCCAATAATGATAAAATAACAGCATGAACACTTCATAAATTATAGACACGTTGGAGACGTATCAGCATCCCCAAGCTTAATTCCTACTCGTCCTCGAGTAGGTAAATGATAAAAGAAATAATTTATGAACTGTGAATGCTAGCAAAGTGCATAAGTTTGATCAATGACAATTTCAATCACTTTTCCTAGCATCATGACATCAATTCTTTTCTCATAATATTTTCTCATGTTAAAGTAGCAACCAATTCACATGTTAAGGTTTAAACAATGAATTCTCTTGAAACTCAACAACCAATGTTCTCAGTCACCAAGCAATTGTAATTCAACTTATTCAACAGAGTTTAAGTAAGAGTTCCACATACTCAACCATCATATAGTATTCTACGATTGATAACACTCACCGCATACACATGAGCAAAACGTATTCACCTCAAGGGTGATGTCAACAATAATAGCTCATGCCACCCATATCCAACTGGATATATGTGCCTAGATCTTTCCCCACCACATGATGCTTGCCAAAAGAGAAAAATTAAAAGGAATAGAGATAAAAACTTTGACTCTTTGCATAAAAGTAAATGCTGAAAAGTAAAAGATAGGCCCTTCGTAGAGGTAAGCATAGGTTGCCATGCGCTTATTTGTTTGTATGCTCAACCCCTTAGTCCAAAAGAACGTCACGTTATATTGCCCCTTATGATAGCATCCTTTATAATGCAGTGTGTCGATTTTATTCTGTGCCATCACACGTTCGTACAACGTTCAATTTTCTCTTGCACTAAATGATCTAACACTTTTATAAGAAATTTTTATTGCCTTATTGCACCGACCACTACTTACTTGAAGGATCTTATTCAATCCTTAGGTAGGTATGGTGGACTCTTGAAAATAAGATTTGGGTTTAAGGGTTTTTGGCTCCACAAGTATTATCTCTATTTGGTGCGAAACTTTTGGCTAGCAAAGATGGGGGGCAAGCACCACATGTTGAAGGATCTATGACAATATA
>NW_021226304.1:0-1306 GCF_002162155.2 Triticum dicoccoides | reverse complement strand
TATACTCCCTCCATCTCAAAATAAGTGTCTCAGCCTTAGTATAACTTTGTACTAAAGCTAGTTAGTACAAAGTTGAGACAATTATTTTGGGACGGAGAGAGTACATGGCAGTAAGGTAGCTGGCTAAGTGCAAAATTAGCCATATCATACATATTGAAATCCTTTAGGTGAGGGCACATCTAAGGATAGAGAGCGCCACCCAGTAGTAGAGCTGGTTAGATGATGCATCACATATATAGTAAGTGGTCCAAAGTAAGGCAGGAGAGTGAATTATCAAACTAACAGTTGTTAGCATCAATTTATTTCACTTATTTAACAAAAACAATGTTTACTGAGAAGTATAGCAAAATAAAATAAAATGGCCACATAAAATGAATCAACATTTTACATGCAATTTAGATCAAAAGGAAAAAATAAACAACCTTCAAACATTATAAACTATCTAGCTAAACCATTGTATATAGCATCACCTCCAGAATTTGCAGGAGCCCCCAATCAATTTGTCAATCACCTCTGCCGCCACCCACTTGGAATTTCGTCATTGCTGGACAGTTGACCTTTTCCACTGATCACATGCTCAATGTTTGGTAAAAGAAAAGGAAATCATGTTCAAGCTTGCTGCCTCCAATATCTCCAAAATGTTTTCTTAAGATTCATGTTCTACATTGGCAAACTTGATCTTCCATATGGCCTTCCCCTTCGAAAATTCGTTTCTGAGCCCGGGCTTAGATGCTCCCGTTATCTCTAGCGTCCACACACCTCGGGATCAACGATATTCCTTGTATTATTCCCTGTATCCTCACCGTATTGAAGTTGGAAAAGAAATAGGTTCTGAGTCTTTATGACGAGTAGGTGCCGTCTATTGCATAGCGGCGCATGCCATTGTCTGACGGCCGGGCATGCAGATACCTTTCTGAGCTGTCTCGTCCCATCTGTCATCTGTCATGCAGTAACTGAAGCCCAAACGGCCACCTACCACCGAGTAGTGTTCTAGGGCAATCACCGATCCTTTCTTCCCCAGTTTCAGCCCCCACCTCATGACCTCCCTTGCCCGCAAGGGGCATGCACAATCCTTGTTTCGAGTAATACAAGTGCATCAATCCTGGTAGCTATACGTTTTATTCTGGTACTCACATTTCTGATTGTGTTAATCCGTGTCTCTTTACCATGTTTCCCAGTCGTGTGCCTTTCTTGAGTTCGAAGATGTTTATGCCGCAAGACTGAATCCTAACCAGATCGACCGGTCGCTCAATGCAACAGCTAGCCAAGCTCTTCAACCCGCCACCATCCGGTGCCCATCGTCAAC
>NW_021226303.1:0-1470 GCF_002162155.2 Triticum dicoccoides | reverse complement strand
TTGATATGATTGTTGTAGGGGAAACGAGGAAAGTTTCTGATGCGAGAATCACTAGCATACATTTCCCTGTTTAACGTTACTTGGCAATATTTGCTAGTAGATGCTTAATTGGCCGCGGGAACTGTGGGAACCTTAGTGCTCCTGATATTGCTATTTTGCGCCATGCCTTGTTTCATGATACTACTTTCAGCTTAGGTGCTATTGTTGCTAGACGGTTCAATCTGAATCGTACAAAGGGCCCTGTCCTCGGAGGCATCTTTGCCTCGCGCCTTGCTACACACTTTAACATACCTATCAGGCATTATGAGAAAGAGGAAAAGTTACTGCCTCCTATTGCTCTAGGTTATAAGAGTATGGTAGCACATGAGTTTATTGTTAAGGATAATAAGACACTCAAATATAAATTGATATTTAACAAAAAATATTGTGAGTTTATTACCTTGCCTGCTCCCTCTTTGTTTAACATATTTTCAGGCATATACCTTGTTCCGCCGGAGGACATTCATGCCTACCGGAGCCAGATGTCAGCTGCAGAGCCGGAGCCACCATCTGACCCTCACTGTCAGTCTGTTTACCAGTGGAATCCGGAGGAGATCGCCAGCCAGTGGCAATCTGAGGACCCTTCTCAGTACGACCCCAACTACAGTTTTGGTCCATGGGCATAGACCAACTTAGGCCAAAAGCCTAAGCTTGGGAGAGTATGTATTTCTCACCGACATTACATTCATGTTCACACACTCATGCCAATTGTCGGTGCTCATACTTTTTCATTGTATCATCCATGCTAGTTTATTTTCTTTTTAAGCTTTCTTCTTGTGTGTTTGTAAAACCTTAAGAAAAACAAAAAATAGTTGTAGCTTTTAGCAAGTTTACTTTCCATGCCGGTAGTAGTAGTAATTAAAAGAAAACCCAAAAAGATTTCTCGTTCTTCTTTTGCATGTTGCGAGCTTTCCCGTGTAAATAGTTTTATTTCTTTTCTTTCCTTTGGGGGTCGAGAGGAGAAGACCATGATGAAAATGTTGAGTGGCTCTCATATGCATTATTGTTGATCTAACAAAGAGCCCATATTACCCTGTCTTCTCCCATGAATTGAATGCTTGCAGATTCCAGCTTAGTCCAATGCACGTGCACTATTATTATTATCCACACTATTCGGTCATGCAAGTGAAAGGCAATAATGATGATATATGATGAACTGATTGAGATGAGAAGAGCTGGCATGAACTAGACCTCTCTTGTTTTTCTAAATATGATTAGTTCATTGTTCCTGATTCAGCCTATTATGAAAGAAACATGTTTGCAATGACAATAAGAGATTGTAGTTGCTTATGCCATGCTTAATTAGCTAGGAGTTTATAATGGTTTACCTTGCGTGCCAACATGCTATTAAAATGGTTGTGATGTGGTATGTAGGGTGGTACCCTCCTTTGAACGATTCGAGTGGCTTGACTTGGCACATGTTCACGCATG
>NW_021226302.1:0-595 GCF_002162155.2 Triticum dicoccoides | reverse complement strand
AATCTTGATTGACGACTTGTATGTTTAAGTGGGATATCTCATTTGTATGGACAAAGTAAAAATTATCATGTTTTGCATGCTTGATTTGTATAAATGGTTCGTTTATGTCAATTGTGAGCGGGAGGAGGCCACAAAAGAGCCGGCCACACCAAGAGGGTGCTTGGATCCAAGGGACTTATTTTAGTCTGACTAAAAATAGTCTCTTTAAGAGTCTAAAGTTCCAAGCACCCCTGACTAAAGAGGGGCTAAAACTAGTCTTGAGACTAAATTTTTTTAGTCAGGGGTACCCCTACTAAAATGTGCATTAGTCCTCTCTCTCCTCATTTAACTCCTCTCCTTTAACACAAGCGAGTTCTGGATTGGAGGGTTTGGAGGATAATAAATGGTCATTAACTTGATTTTAGTCTCTTTAGTATTTGGATCCAAGAATGGGTGAGGCTAGCAAGTTTTAGTCCCACTACTTTTAGTCATGGAACTAAAATGTATCCAAGCACCCTCCAAATCCGGCAGGAAATAGGGTCCAAACTAGTCAAATGATTGAGATAGAGCATTTATTGGCAATCTAACCCTGCCATCCATACACCTCTATGGTTTA
>NW_021226301.1:0-1059 GCF_002162155.2 Triticum dicoccoides | reverse complement strand
TGTCGGTGATTTTATTGCCATGCCAATAAAAATAAAATTTCCACCCTACTAATAAAAATTTCATTCTTTTGATAATAAAAACCCCATACCACAAATAATAAAAATGCCAAGCTCTCAATAATAAAATTGCCAACCTGTTAATGATAAAACTATCATCCTCCTAATAAGAAGAATGTCATGTTATTAATAATAAAAAATGCCATGCTCTTAATCATAAAACTACCATTCCTCTTGACGATAAAAAATGCCATGTTATTAATAATAAAGATGTCATGTTAGTAATAATAAAACCGACACCCTCTTAGTAATTAAAATGATGTGTAACTAGCTAATAATTAAAATGGCATGCTCTTAATAAAAAATTTCCATGGGGGCATCATAAAAGAGACCTAGAAATTGCCATGCTGCATATAATAAAAAATGCACATGGCAAATCTATCAAAAATGGATATTTTTGGGGGGGGGGTGGTCTTTTTGATTTTTTTTTGATGAAAAAACCCCAAATTTAGAACAAAAATAGATTTAATACATATAGCAATTTAACACAAAATGTTCACAACCCCCTTCTGCAGTCGGCTGGCAAGCGCCCTCAGGTTGCGAATTTGAATCCTATCATGCACACCTTGGTCTACATTTTTTGAGAAAAAATGGAAAGTTCGCCAGGAAAACATGAAATAAGAAATGGCTCCAGCTGACCTATGTGGCATCTGACATGCGTCAAAATATGTCGACAACGTGACTTCGTAAATCTTAAGATGATATGCTGGCTCGGTCTTTCGAAGATGCTCGAACGCAGCTTTAGTGCCGTAAAGGCACCTGTCTTTGGGTCCCTGACATGTGGGACAGCCACCTGTAGGGCCCACATGTCATAGGCATAAAGGCAAATGCCTTAAGGCACCGAGACGCAGTCCAAAATGCTCATAAGAGTAGGATATGCATGTGTGTGTTCATGAGAAAAAGTATATATATGAATGCTCGCGTCTATGCTGTGTTCCAACAAAAAATAGCTACGTACGTGGGCGTACAGCCCGAATAATCAACCAGCTTAATTCGCTGTCG
>NW_021226300.1:0-513 GCF_002162155.2 Triticum dicoccoides | reverse complement strand
CGACAGCGAATTAAGCTGGTTGATTATTCGGGCTGTACGCCCACGTACGTAGCTATTTTTTGTTGGAACACAGCATAGACGCGAGCATTCATATATATACTTTTTCTCATGAACACACACATGCATATCCTACTCTTATGAGCATTTTGGACTGCGTCTCGGTGCCTTAAGGCATTTGCCTTTATGCCTATGACATGTGGGCCCTACAGGTGGCTGTCCCACATGTCAGGGACCCAAAGACAGGTGCCTTTACGGCACTAAAGCTGCGTTCGAGCATCTTCGAAAGACCGAGCCAGCATATCATCTTAAGATTTACGAAGTCACGTTGTCGACATATTTTGACGCATGTCAGATGCCACATAGGTCAGCTGGAGCCATTTCTTATTTCATGTTTTCCTGGCGAACTTTCCATTTTTTCTCAAAAAATGTAGACCAAGGTGTGCATGATAGGATTCAAATTCGCAACCTGAGGGCGCTTGCCAGCCGACTGCAGAAGGGGGTTGTGAACATTTT
>NW_021226299.1:0-1056 GCF_002162155.2 Triticum dicoccoides | reverse complement strand
TAAGATGGAGGAAAACAGTTCTGTCAGTGAGCACATCCTGAAGATGTCTGGGTTGCACAACCGTATGACCCAGCTGAACATTAACCTCCCAGATGAGGCGGTCATTGACAGAATCCTCCAGTCGCTCCCACCAAGCTACAAGAGCTTTGTGATGAACTACAACATGCAGGGAATGGAAAAGACCATTCCTGAAGTGTTCTCGATGCTGAAGTCAGCAGAGGCTGAAATCAAGAAAGAACATCAAGTGTTGATGGTCAATAAGACCACTAAGTTCAAGAAGGGTAAGGGTAAGAAGAACTTCAAGAAGGACGGCAAAGATGTTGCCGCGCCTGGTAAGCCAGTTACCGGGAAGAAGTCAAAGAATGGACCCAAGCCTGAGACTGAGTGCTTTTATTGCAAGGGGAAGGGTCACTGGAAGCGGAACTGCCCCAAATACTTAGCGGATAAGATGGCCGGCAACACCAAAGGTATATTTGATATACATGTGATTGATGTGTACCTTACCAGTAATCGTAGTAACTCCTGGGTATTTGATACCGGTGCCGTTGCTCATATTTGTAACTCACAGCAGGAGCTGCGGAATAAACGGAGACTGGCAAAGGACGAGGTGACGATGCGCGTCGGGAATGGTTCCAAAGTCGATGTGATCGCCGTCGGCACACTGCCTCTACATTTACCTACGGGATTAGTTTTGAACCTTAATAATTGTTATTTAGTGCCAAGTTTGAGCATGAACATTGTATCTGGATCTCGTTTAATACGAGATGGCTACTCATTTAAGTCTGAGAATAATGGTTGTTCGATTTATATGAGAGATATGTTTTATGGTCATGCTCCGATGGTCAATGGTTTATTCTTAATGAATCTCGAGCGTAATATTACACATGTTCATAGTGTAGATGCCAAAAGATTTAAAGTTGATAACGATAGTCCCACATACTTGTGGCACTGCCGCCTTGGTCACATTGGTGTCAAGCGCATGAAGAATCTCCATGCCGATGGACTTTTAGAGTCTCTTGATTATGAATCGTTTGACACGTGCGAACCATGCCTCTT
>NW_021226298.1:0-2153 GCF_002162155.2 Triticum dicoccoides | reverse complement strand
AAAAAAAAATCAGCGACAAAACCTTTGGTTGGTTCCAACAAAAAAACTTGTCGGTTGTAACATCCCTCGCCGCCGGATGTAGCATCTCCCGGGGCTGGTTGCAACATTCCATAAAAAAAAGTTGTCTATGAGCGCATCCATGGCGACTGCTGCACCGTCAGCAACGAGGGGAAGAGGAGGCAATGAAAATCGTTCGAGTCGTAGCTCCACAGGACGCGGCTGCAGCATGGGGAGTCCAAAAATCTGTCACAAGCAACATGCGCCTCGCCATCCTCCTGCGCAGGAGAGAGAAGAAAAAGGAATAAGAGGAAGAAGAAAGGAAACGGGAGAAAGAAAAAAGAAATGATTGGTGGTTGGCTCAGGCAATTAGTCAAACGAGGGGCACGCGGAGCCCCAGGATACAGGGAAATCGAACGAATCGCGCGCGTCCGGCCGGAGACTCGGCCGGACTGCCGACTGGAAACGTTTCCCTAATCCAAAGGCTTTGTCTGAATGACAAGTCGTCTGGGTTACCGGCTAACTAGAAAAAAGATAAATATGATATAGAATTCCATAATAATTAGAAATATCTAGCCTTTAATTATGTAAATAAGAAAATCACAACCGTTGGATTTACTTTAAAGGTAAATTTCTCTAAATTCCCACCATTGCCAGTATGTAGAAACATGTGCCGCTTCAATTCTCCCATAATCACCAATCAATCAACAACACAAAACATACCTCAGTTAAAAATAACTGAACAAAAAAAAGAAAAAAAGAAGAAAGGACAAGATACACGCATGTACACGACAGCCTTGGCTTGAAACACATCAGTAGATCTAGTGTCCGCCTCCCTTACACAGCATAAATTCTAGGGAAGAAAATAATAGTGCAACCTAACCTTATACGTACTATTCTATCCTCACGTCCCATGAGGTTTGTTAGCCTACCGCCGCCGCATCATGCCATCCTCTCCTTTCAGCTCCCATGCTCTCCAGCACCCTCCTTGCCGCGCCACTACTCGCCTAGGGATATTGCTGCCCAGACCGTGGAGCTTAACCTGCTTCTTCTTCAGCAAATATGGAACTGCTTTAGGATCCTTCTCACATCAGCACGTATGGGCCTCATTATACTGCAGCTCCTGGACCTCCTACAATTGGTTGGCTATGGCCAGTTGATCGATGTGCTGAAGTCCAGGTCTGTTTGCTGGCACATATGCTTTGGAAATAGGCCACTATGTTTGTACTTCAAAATTGTTTCTGTATTCTTGAGTGGTACATCCTTTTAAGCGCCAGTTTTTTATGTTAATTCATGCTGAC
Source organism: Triticum dicoccoides (assembly GCF_002162155.2). Taxonomy (NCBI): domain Eukaryota; kingdom Viridiplantae; phylum Streptophyta; class Magnoliopsida; order Poales; family Poaceae; genus Triticum; species Triticum dicoccoides. Next base: position 855 of record NW_021226298.1, on the reverse strand, counting down.
AACACTTAACCTAGCCTTTCATGTTCACGTACTAAATACAGGAGCAAGTAAAAACAACAGACCACCTAATTGCTCTGCATGTTCTACATAGGAAAATTTGTCATGTTCTACGATCGCACCATCCCACCCTTCTCTCTTGGTATGGGCACCAATTGAGGGATTGATAAAACTGAAACGAAGACGTCACAGGGCAGGAAGTACCGCTAGCCTGGTTCGCACTGCAACCTACCCAACGCCATCAGAAACTAGCAACTGAGGCAGGTGTTGATCGATTCTCTCAAATTGCTCTCATGTGAGTACTACCCCTTGCATGTGCGTACATACCTTTGTTGCATTCTCAAACAGATAGAACATGTATGATCGGTGCATGCCTATTTTTCATCACATGACATCCAGATAACAAGCATGAAAGGACTACATTGGAGATCAAAAAATATTGGTTCCTGGCTGGAGTACCACTACCTATGGACTTGTCTCCATAGAATTTGTTCCCAAGATGTTATTTTAATTAACCTCTTTAGCTTTCTTCCATTGCAAACGGTGATGTGCATCATGGTATATACGTGACCATCTTGCACATGTATACACAAGAGGCTCAGACGGAGGAGCTGGATTCTGGACGAGGGAATATGAAGCAGGAGTGAGCGAAGAGTAAATAATGGTGGGAGTACCGATTGGTGTTATGAAGAAAAATGCCATCCAAAGATTGATTAGTGTCATGGAAGATTAATTTCTGAATGCGAATATATATGTTACATTGGTTTGGATCTTTTTGAGATAATTGCACCTAAATTAGGTTCTTTCTTATTTCATATGTATACCTTATTTCAGTAAAAGTTCACAACGAACTTAGTA
>NW_021226297.1:0-6837 GCF_002162155.2 Triticum dicoccoides | reverse complement strand
ACTACACTAAGTGGTGCACCAAGGAGAAGAGTTTAGCTTAGCTAGATCTAAGCAAGTCCATTTTTGTTGATTTCTAGGGTTTACAAAAGTTACATTGTGAACTTTTCTCAAATGAGCTCAAAATTGGTGATCTGGCTCATTTTCATATGCCATTTGATCCTGTTTAGTCTCATGCCAAATGGAATCCATTTGATAGCCCAAACCAACATCAAACACCTTCTACAATTTTTCCAAAAGCATTACTTTGACCTCTTCCACTAATCTCCATGGCCGCAACTTTTTACCACAGCTACTCCTGAGCCTCTTCTACCTCCAGTAACGTTCCCCCGGCCATTGCTCAATGATTGAGGGGTGAAACTGTTGGGGAACGTTGCAGAAAACGAAAATTTTCCTACGGTTTCACCAAGATCCATCTATGAGTTCATCTAGCAATGAGTGATCGGATTGCATCTACATACCTTTGTAGACCACGCGCGGAACCGTTCAAAGAACGGGGATGAGGAAGTCGTACTCGACGTGATCCAAATCACCGGAGATCCTAGCGCCGAACGGACGGAACCTCCGTGTTCAACACACGTACGGTCAGCGTGACATCTCCTTCTTCTTGATCCAGCAAGGGGCAAGGAGAAGTTGAGGAAGATGGCTCCAGCAGCAGCACGACGGCGTGGTGGTGATGGAGCTGCAGTACTCCGGCAGGGCTTCGCCAAGCTCTATGGAGGAGGAGGATGTGTTGGAGAGGGAGAGGGAGGCACCAAAGGCAAAGGTGAAAGGTCCTCCATCCCCCCACTATATATAGGGGGGCCTAAGGAGGGGCGCCGGCCCTAGGAGATGCAATCTCCTAGGGGGACGGCGGCCAAGGGGTGGGGGGCTTGCCCCCCAAGCAAGGGGGCGCCCCCCTTTAGGGTTTCCCCCCACCCTAGGCGCATGGGCCCTAGGGGAAGTGGCGCCCCAGCCCACTTTGGGCTGGATCCCTTCCCACTTCAGCCCATGGGGACCTCCGGGATAGGTGGCCCCACCCGGTGGACCCCCGGGACCCTTCCGGTGGTCCCGGTACAATACCGGTGACCCCGAAACTTGTCCCAATGGCCGAAATAGCACTTCCTATATATAATTCTTTACCTCCGGACCATTCCGGAACTCCTTGTAACATCCGGGATCTCATCCAGGACTCCGAACAACATTCTGGTTACTGCATATACATATCCCTACAACCCTAGCGTCACCGAACCTTAAGTGTGTAGACCCTACGGGTTCGGGAGACATGTAGACATAACCGAGATTGCTCTCCGGTCAATAACCAACAGCGGGATCTGGATACCCATGTTAGCTCCCACATGCTCCTCGATGATCTCATCAGATGAACCACGATGTCGAGGATTCAAGCAACCCCATATACAATTCCCTTCGTCAATCGGTATGTTAGTTGCCCGAGATTCGATCGTCGGTATCCGAATACCTCGTTCAATCTCGTTACCGGCAAGTCACTTTACTCGTACCGTAATGCATGATCTCGTGACCAGAGACTTGGTCACTTTGAGCTCATAATGATGATGCATTACCGAGTGGGCCCAGTGATACCTCTCCGTCATACGGAGTGACAAATCCCAGTCTTGATCCGTGTCAACCCAACAGACACTTTCGGAGATACCCGTAGTATACCTTTATAGTCACCCAGTTACGTGTGACGTTTGGTATACCCAAAGCACTCCTACGGTATCCGGGAGTTACACGATCTCATGGTCTAAGGAAAGGATACTTGACATTGGAAAACTCTAGCAAACGAACTATACGATCTTGTGCTATGTTTAGGATTGGGTCTTGTCCATCACATCATTCTCCTAATGATGTGATCTCGTTATCAATGACATCCAATGTCCATAGTCAGGAAACCATGACTATCTGTTGATCAACGAGCTAGTCAACTAGAGGCTTACTAGGGACATGTTGGTGTCTAAGTATTCACACATGTATTACGATTTCCGGATAACACAATTAAAGCATGAATAAAAGACAATTATCATGAACAAGGAAATATAATAATAATCCTTTTATTATTGCCTCTAGGGCATATTTCCAACAGTCTCCCACTTGCACTAGAGTTAATAATCTAGTTACATTGTGATGTATCGAACACCCATGGAATTCTGGTGTTGATCATGTTTTGCTCTAGGGAGAGGTTTAGTCAACGGATCTGCTACATTCAGGTCCGTATGTACTTTACAAATATCTATGTCTCAATCTTGAACATTTTCACGAATGGAGTTGAAGCGACGCTTGATGTGCCTTGTCTTCTTGTGAAACCTGGGCTCCTTGGCAAGTGCAATAGCTCCAGTGTTGTCACAGAAGAGCTTGATTGGCCCCGACGCATTGGGTATGACTCCTAGGTCGGTGATGAACTCCTTCACCCAAATTGCTTCATGCGTTGCCTCCGAGGCTGCCATGTACTCCGCTTCACATGTAGATCCCGCCACGACGCTCTGCTTACAACTGCACCAGCTTACTGCCCCACCATTCAAAATATACACGTATCCGGTTTGTGACTTAGAGTCATCCAGATCTGTGTCGAAGCTAGCATTGACGTAACCCTTTACGACGAGCTCTTCGTCACCTCCATAGACGAGAAACATTTCCTTAGTCCTTTTCAGGTACTTCAGGATATTCTTGACCGCTGTCCAGTGTTCCTTGCCAGGATTACTTTGGTACCTACCTACCAAACTTACGGCAAGGTTTACATCAGGTCTGGTACACAGCATGGCATACATAATAGAACCTATGGCTGAGGCATAGGGGATGACACTCATCTCTTCTATATCTTCTGCCGTGGTCGGACATTGAGCTGAGCTCAATTTCACACCTTACAACACAGGCAAGAACCCCTTCTTAGACTGGTCCATATTGAACTTCTTCAATATCTTATCAAGGTATGTGCTTTGTGAAAGACCTATGAGGCGTCTTGATCTATCTCTGTAGATCTTGATGCCTAATATATAAGCAGCTTCTCCAAGGCCCTTCATTGAAAAACTCTTATTCAAGTAGGCCTTAATGCTGTCCAAAAGCTCTATATCATTTCCCATCAAAAGTATGTCATCTACATATAATATGAGAAATGCTACAGAGCTCCCACTCACTTTCTTGTAAACGCAGGCTTCTCCATAAGTCTGTGTAAACCCAAACGCTTTGATCATCTCATCAAAGCGAATGTTCCAACTCCGAGATGCCTGCACCAGCCCATAAATTGAGCGTTGGAGCTTGCACACCTTGTTAGCATTCTTAGGATCGACAAAACCTTCCGGCTGCATCATATACAATTCTTCCTTAAGGAAACCATTAAGGAATGCCGTTTTGACGTCCATTTGCCATTTCTCATAATCGTAGAATGCGACAATTGCTAACATGATTCGGACGGACTTTAGCTTCGCTACCGATGAGAAAGTCTCATCGTAGTCAACCCCTTGAACTTGGCGATAACCCTTAGCGACAAGCCGAGCTTTATAGATGGTCACATTACCATCTGCGTCTGTCTTCTTCTTAAAGATCCATTTATTTTCTATGGCTCGCCGCTCTACAGGCAAGTCAGTCAAAGTCCATACTTCGTTTTCATACATGGATCCTATCTCGGATTTCATGGCTTCCAGCCATTTGTCGGAATCCGGGCCCGCCATCGCTTCTTCATAGTTCGAAGGTTCACCGTTGTCTAACAACATGATTTCTAAGACAGGGTTGCCGTACCACTCTGGTGCGGAACGTGTCCTTGTGGACCTACGAATTTCAGTAGGAGCTTGATCAGAAGTATCTTGATCATCATCATTAACTTCCTCTCTAGTCGGTGCAGGCACCTCAGGAACATTTTCTTGAGTTGCGCCTTTTTCTGGTTCAAGAGGTAATACTTCATCAAGTTCTACTTTCCTCCCACTTACTTCTTTTGAGAGAAACTCTTTCTCTAGAAAGGATCCATTCTTGGCAACAAAGATCTTGCCTTCAGATCTGAGGTAGAAGGTATACCCAATAGTTTCTTCAGGGTATCCTATGAAGACGCATTTTTCCGACTTGGGTTCGAGCTTTTCAGGTTGAAGTTTCTTGACATAAGCATCACATCCCCAAACTTTTAGAAACGACATCTTAGGTTTCTTCCCAAACCATAATTCATACGGTGTCGTCTCAACGGATTTCGATGGAAAGTGAATGCGGCAGTCTCTAAAGCATAGCCCCAAAAAGATAGCGGTAAATCGGTAAGAGACATCATAGATCGCACCATATCTAATAGAGTGCGATTACGACGTTCGGACACACCATTACGCTGAGGTGTTCCAGGCGGCGTGAGTTGTGAAACTATTCCACATTTTCTTAAGTGTGTGCCAAATTCGTGACTCAAGTATTCTCCTCCATGATCTGATCGCAGGAAGTTCATTTTCCTGTCACGTTGATTTTCAACCTCACTCTGAAATTCCTTGAACTTTTCAAATGTCTCAGATTTGTGTTTCATTAAATAGAGATACCCATATCTACTCAAGTCATCAGTGAGGGTGAGAACATAATGATAGCCACCGCGAGCCTCAACACTCATTGGACCGCACACATCAGTATGTATGATTTCCAATAAGTTGGTTGCTCGCTCCATTGTTCCTGAGAACGGAGTCTTGGTCATTTTACCCATGAGGCATGGTTCACATGTGTCAAATGATTCGTAATCAAGAGACTCTAAAAGTCCATCTGCATGGAGCTTCTTCTTGCGTTTGACACCTATGTGACTAAGGCGGCAGTGCCACAAGTATGTGGGACTATCATTATCAACCTTACATCTTCTGGTACTCACATTATGAATATGTGTAGCATTACGCTCGAGATTCATTAAGAATAAACCATTCACCATCGGAGCATGACCATAAAACACATCTCTCATATAAATAGAACAACCATTATTCTCGGATTTAAACGAGTAGCCATCTCGTATCAAACGAGATCCTGATATAATGTTCATGCTCAAACTTGGCACTAAATAACAATTATTGAGGTTCAAAACTAATCCCGAGGTAAATGAAGAGGCAGCGTGCCGACGGCGATCACATCGACCTTGGAACCATTCCCGACGCGCATCATCACCTCGTCCTTCGCCAGTCTCCGCTTATCCCGCAACTCCTGTTTTGAGTTACAAATGTGAGCAACCGCACCGGTATCAAATACCCAGGAGCTACTACGAGTACTGGTAAGGAACACATCAATTACATGTATATCACATATACCTTTAGTGTTGCCGGCCTTCTTATCCGCTAAGTATTTGGGGCAGTTCCGCTTCCAGTGACCACTTCCCTTGCAATAAAAGCACTCAGTCTCGGGCTTGGGTCCATTCTTTGGCTTCTTCCCGGCAGCTTGTTTGCCGGGCGTAGCAACTCCCTTGCCGTCCTTCTTGAAGGTTTTCTTACCCTTGCCTTTCTTGAACTTAGTGGTTTTATTCACCATCAACACTTGATGTTCCTTTTTGACTTCTACCTCTGCTGATTTCAGCATTGCAAATACTTCAGGAATGGTCTTTTCCATCCCCTGCATATTGAAGTTCATCACAAAGCTCTTGTAGCTCGGTGGAAGTGACTGAAGGATTCTGCCAATGACCGCGTCATCCGGGAGATTAACTCCCAGCTGAGTCAAGTGGTTATGTAACCCAGACATAGTGAGTATGTGCTCACTGACAGAACTGTTTTCCTCCATCTTACAGCTAAAGAATTTGTCGGAGACTTCATATCTCTCGACCCGGGCATGAGCTTGAAAAACGATTTTCAGCTCTTCGAACATCTCATATGCTCCGTGTCTCTCAAAACGCTTTTGGAGCCCCGGTTCTAAGCTGTAAAGCATGCCGCACTGAACGAGGGAGTAATCATCGGTACGTGTCTGCCAAGCGTTCATAACGTCTTGTTCTGCAGGGAGAACAGGTGCGTCACCTAGCGGTGCTTGTAGGACATAATCTCTCTTGGCAGCTATGAGGATGATCCTCAGGTTCCGGACCCAGTCCGTGTAGTTGCTGCCATCGTCTTTCAGCTTGGTTTTCTCTAGGAACGCGTTGAAGTTGAGGACTACGTTGGCCATTTGATCTACAAGACATATTGTAAATATTTTATACTAAGTTCATGATAATTAAGTTCATCTAATCAAATTATTTAATGAACTCCCACTTAGATAGACATCCCTCCAGTCATCTAAGTATAACATGATCCGAGTTAACTAGGCCGTGTCCGATCATCACGTGAGACGGACCAGCCAACATCAGTGAACATCTTCATGTTGATCGTATCTTCTATACGACTCATGCTCGACCTTTCGGTCTTCTATGTTCCGAGGCCATGTCTGTACATGCTAGGCTCGTCAAGTTAACCTAAGTGTTTGCATGTGTAAATCTGTCTTACACCCGTTGTATGTGAACGTTAGAATCTATCACACCCGATCATCACGTGGTGCTTCGAAACAACGAACTGTCGCAACGGTGCACAGTTAGGGGGAACACTTTCTTGAAATTATTATGAGGGATCATCTTATTTACTACCGTCGTTCTAAGTAAACAAGATGCAAAAACATGATAAACATCACATGCAATCAAATAATAATAGTGACATGATATGGCCAATATCACATAGCTCCTTTGATCTCCATCTTGGGGCTCCATGATCATCTTGTCACCGGCATGACACCATGATCTCCATCATCATGATCTCCATCATCGTGTCTCCATGAAGTTTCTCGCCAACTATTACTTCTACTACTATGGCTAACACGTTTAGCAATAAAGTAAAGTAATTTACATGGCGTTTCTCAATGACACGCAGGTCATACAAAAAATAAAGACAACTC
>NW_021226296.1:0-1369 GCF_002162155.2 Triticum dicoccoides | reverse complement strand
ATCTAGCTGGTAACACCTCATATCACTTTGCGGCCTCACGCACGGTATCCCCACGGGTGTCGCCTTACCTTTGCCCGGGACCGTTTGCGCCTTTTGGCTCACGTATATGATAGTGTCGCTAGCATCCATATGATAAGGAGCCCGGGCTGACATGACTAGTCGTAAACCCAAAGTGGCACAGACTTACAGGGACAGGCATCCATGACCCAGCATCGAACGTGTCGGTCATCAGCGAGTGAATCCAGGCTGTAGCACTGGGCTAGCAGGACTCCGGTGAACCGGGCTGTAGCGGGCTAACAGGACTCCGGTATTCATCGCGTGACATTTCCCCGAAGGGACAGACACAGGAACGAAGAAGGACACATGCCGGCCAGCCTAAGTGTTCCAGAGCAGTAGCAAGCTACCATGGCTCAGCGGTAACACTAGGAGACATTTCCCGGTAAGAGAAGCTACTAAAGATAAACAACTAGATAGTCAGATCCCACACATACCAAGCATTTCAATCATACACACAATATGCTCGATATGTGCAAATACAACGAAGCATCACAACATGACTCTACGACACAAGTACTTTATTTAAGGCTCAGGGAGCCATACATAACATACACAAAGGTACGGGTCTCACGACCCAACATACAAGTCATACAATCATACAAACCAGCAGCGGAAGTAACTTGTCTGAGTACAGACAACTAGTAAAATAAAAGAGGCTTGGAAAGCCTAGCTATACTACGTGGTCCTTCACAAGCTCAGGGTCACCACCTGGGTCTTTAGCCTACTCGTTGATGTCAACGTCTACATAGAACCCATCAGAAGGGGTTGCAGCGTCTTCTGTAAAAATGTAGATTATAGCAACATGAGTACAAAGGTACTCAGCAAGACTTACATCAGATCCTACATACATGCATGTTATAAAGAAGGGTTGGAGGAGTTATTGCAGCAAGCCAGCTTTGACTCTTGGCTAGGCTATCCTACGATACTCCAACTTGAAATGGTTTTGCGCACACGAGTCCACTACTCACCAATTCAATACACTACCGAGGATTCGCCTCCGTCTTCCTACGGAAGAGCCATCCTCGGCACTCACACTTATCTTGAGGCTTTTAGTAGTTTCCATTTACTTGTCTATGAACTGTATAGGCAACCAAGTAGTCCTTTACCGCGGACGCGGCTATTCGAATAGATTATGATAACCCTGCAGGGGTGTACTTCTTCATACATGTTTCCACCACTTAGCGTCTGCACACGACATGTGCTCGGCAGACTTCAAGCGAAAGCCGACGTGGGTGTAGACCACGACCTACCTAAACACTTAAGCCTCTAGTCCAGGTTTATCGCCTATTCAGGTTCCATCCGCAGGGAGTCC
>NW_021226295.1:0-905 GCF_002162155.2 Triticum dicoccoides | reverse complement strand
AAAAAAAAGTTCTACTACCAACTAGGGTTTTTAGGAAAGAATTTGAAAACTCTTGCTTCTTAGTTTCCTGGAAACCAACTATAGTAGCATGAGTTTTGTTAATCAAACTAATGAGCAAAGGTTTCCTACAAGAGCATAAATGCCCCTAACATTCCAAAACAGTCTATTCATGGAGATCCTTTGGTCATGCGGTGCTTGCCCCACCTATAGGTCAAGTCAAAAGCTCACAGGTCACTACCAGGAGTGACACCACGCTCTTCAACAAAATCATCTAAGAAATTATTACTCCTAACATTGAGTGGAGTAGAAGTGACATAACAAAAGTCCTTGATGTAAAAATATTAATAACTAAATTATATAGGTCTACTGTATTGGTAGATCTAGAAAAATACTGGTAATATTAGAATCTGTGTTGATTTTAGAGATTTGAATAAGGCTACCCTGAAAGATGAATATCCTATGCTTATAGCCGACATGCTTATTAATGATGCATCGAGACATAAAGTGATTAGCTTTTTAAATGGTAATACGGGTTATAATCAAATATTTATGGCTGAACAAGATAGACTGCTTTTCGTTGCCCAGATTTTGTTGGTTTATTTGAGTGGGTCGTTATGACATTTGGGTTGAAAAATGCCGCTGCTACATACCAACGAGCTATGAATTTAATTTTTCATGATCTTTTAGGCATTGTACTAGAAATATATATTGATGACATTGTTGTTAAATCGGATGGGTTTGATCATCATTTAGCCGATTTAAGATTATCTTTTGAAAGGATGTGTCGGTATGAATTAAAAATGAACCCACTCAAATGTGCTTTTGGCGTGTCGGCTGGTAAGTTTTTAGGCTTCATACATGAAAATGGCATAGAGATTGTGTTGGGGAACGTAGTAATTTCAAAA
>NW_021226294.1:0-958 GCF_002162155.2 Triticum dicoccoides | reverse complement strand
CAAGGCATGGTGGGGGGAGGCTATATTGACGGCATGTCATGTCCTGAATAAAGTTCCGACAAAGGATAGTGAGATCACTCCCTATGAGAAATGGGCAAAGAGAAGGACGACACTCTCGTACTTGCGCACTTGGGGCTGTTTGGCGAAAGTCAACGTGCCGATCCCCAAAAAGCGTAAGCTTGGACATAAGACCGTGGACTGCATTAATTTGGGCTACGCTAAGAACAGTGTTGGCTATAGATTTCTAGTAGTGAAATCTGAGGTGCCTGACCAGAAGATCGGTACAATTATGGAGTCTAAGGATGCTACATTCTTTGAGGATATTTTTCCTATGAGAGATATGCAAAGCACTTCTAGACAGGAATCTGAGGAGACTCCTGAACCTGCCATCCCTATGGAATATTATGAACAAACACATGATGAAAATCCCGAGGAGGATGACGAGGAAACCCTTGGTAGGGGCAAGAGACAAAGGACTGCAAAGACCTTTGGTGATGATTTCTTCGTGTACCTCATGGATGATACTCCCACTTCTATTTCAGAAGCGTATGCCTCTCCAGAAGCTGACTACTGGAAGGATGCGGTCCGTAGCGAGATGGATTCCATCATGGCTAACGGGACATGGGAGATCACTGACCGTCCCTATGGTTGCAAACCACTGGGATGTAAGTGGGTGTTCAAAAAGAAGCTTAGGCCCGATGGTACGATTGAAAAGTACAAGGCTAGGCTTGTGGCCAAGGGCTATGACCAGCAAGAAGAGGAAGATTTCTTTGATACTTATTCACCTGTGGCTAGACTGACCACCATTCGAGTATTACTCTCGTTGGCGGCCTCACATGGTCTTCTCGTCCATCAGATGGATGTTAAGACGGCTTTTCTAAATGGAGAGCTAAAGGAGGAAATCTACATGCAACAGCCTGATGGCTTTGTGATAGATGGTCAGGAAAGAAAGGTGTGT
>NW_021226293.1:0-398 GCF_002162155.2 Triticum dicoccoides | reverse complement strand
AAGTTCATACATAAAGTTCATACAACACTTAAATGCAACAAACAAATAACTCTCTAGCTAAAGCATTTAAATGCAACAACAAATGCGATCAAGATTGCAGCTAAGGTAACAATTGATCCAACAACATAATGATACCAAGCCTCACTATCGATGGCATATTTTCTAATCTTTCTAATCTTCAAGCGCATTTTCTCCATCTTGATCTTGTGATCATCGACGACATCGGCAACATGCAACTTCAATTCCATCTTCTCCCCCTCAATTATTTTCAATTTTTCTTTCAAGTACTCGTTTTCTCTTTCAACTAAATTTAACCTCTCGACAATAGGGTCGGTTGGAATTTCCGGTTCACATACCTCCTAGAAAAAATATCTATGTCAACTTGATGGGCATAATTT
>NW_021226292.1:0-776 GCF_002162155.2 Triticum dicoccoides | reverse complement strand
TGTAGATCAATAGATAAATATACCGGGACTTCCTATTTTGGTAGGAGTTGTAGAGTTCCAGAAGTATTCGAGAGTTACAGATTGCTACAGACTGTTATGTTTTTCATAGATTCTGCCTTTCGTGTGTTGTTCGCTTATTTTGATGCATCTATGGCTAGTATTAAGTGGTATGAACCATAGAGAACTTGGAATACAGTAGGTTTAACACCAATATAAATAAAGAGTGGGTTCATTACAGTACCTTATGTGGTGGTTTTTCTTTCTTTCACTAACGGAGCTTATGAGATTTCCTGTTGAGTTTTGTGTTGTGATGTTTTCAAGTTTTGGCTAAAGATTTTGATGGACTATGGAATAAGGAGTGGCAAGAGCCTGAGCTTGGGGATGCCCATGGCACCCCAAGATATTCAAGAATAGACAAAATCCTAAGCTTGGGGATGCCCCCGGAAGGCATCCCATTTTTCGTCTTCATTTATCGGTAACTTTACTTGGAGCTATATTTTTATTCGCCATATGATATGTGTTTTACCACAATCATCCTTGCTATACACACCTTTTGGGAGAAGCCTACTTAATTAAAATTTATTAGAATACTCTATGTGCTTCACTTATATCTTTTAGAGCATTAAACACTAGGATCAATTTGATGCTTGATAATTGTTTTGAGATATAAAGGTGGTAATATTAGAGTCATGCTAGTGGGTAATTATGAAATTGAAATACTTGTGTTGAAGTTGGCAAGTTCCGTAGCATGCATGTATGGTGCCCTATATGAGATG
>NW_021226291.1:0-1674 GCF_002162155.2 Triticum dicoccoides | reverse complement strand
TCGATGAAAAGGGTCCTTATGAAGGGTAAATAGAAGTTGACAAAATCACGTTGTGGTTATTCGTAGGTAAGAAAACATTCTTGCTAGAACCCAATTGCAGCCACGTAAAAGATGCAACAACAATTAGAGGACGTCTAACTTGTTTTTGCAGCGATTGATCATGTGATGTGATATGGCCAGAAGTTGTGATGAATGATGAATTGTGATGTATGAGATCATGTTCTTGTAATAGGATTCACGACTTGCATGTCGATGAGTATGACAACCGGCAGGAGCCATAGGAGTTGTCTTTATTTTTTGTATGACCTGCGTGTCATTGAAGAACGCCATGTAAACTACTTTACTTTATTGCTAAACGCGTTAGCCATAGAAGTAGAAGTAGTCGTTGGCGTGACGACTTCATAAAGATCATGATGATGGAGATCATGGTGTCAAGCCGGTGACAAGATGATCATGGAGCCCCGAAGATGGAGATCAATGGAGCTATATGATATTGGCCATATCATGTCACAACTATATAATTGCATGTGATGTTTATTATGTTTATGCATCTTGTTTACTTAGGACGACGGTAGTAAATAAGATGATCCCTTACAAAAATTTCAAGAAGTGTTCTCCCCTAACTGTGCACCGTTGCTACAGTTCGTCGCTTCTAAGCACCACGTGATGATCGGGTGTGATGGATTCTTACGTTCACATACAACGGGTGTAAGACAGTTTTACACAGCAAAAACACTTAGGGTTAACTTGACGAGCCTAGCATGTACAGACATGGCCTCGGAACACGGAGACCGAAAGGTCGAACACGAATCGTATGGAAGATACGATCAACATGAAGATGTTCACCGACGATGACTAGTCCGTCTCACGTGATGATCGGACACGGGCTAGTCGACTCGGATCGTGTAAACACTTAGATGACTAGAGGGATGTCTAATCTGAGTGGGAGTTCATAATTTGATTAGAACTTAATTATCATGAACTTAGTCTAAAACCTTTGCAAATATGTCTTGTAGATCAAATGGCCAACGCTCATGTCAACATGAACTTCAACGCGTTCCTAGAGAAAACCAAGCTGAAAGATGATGGCAGCAACTATACGGACTGGGTCCGGAACCTGAGGATCATCCTCATAGCTGCCAGGAAGCAATATGTCCTAGATGGACCGCTAGGTGACGCTCCCGTCCCAGAGAACCAAGACATTATGAATGCTTGGCAAACTCGTGCTGATGATTACTCCCTCGTTCAGTGCGGCATGCTTTACAGCTTAGAACCGGGGCTCCAAAAGCGTTTTGAGCATCACGGAGCATATGAGATGTTCGAAGAGCTGAAACTAGTTTTTCAAGCTCATGCCCGGGTCGAGAGATATGATGTCTCCGACAAGTTCTACAGTTGTAAGATGGAGGAAAACAGTTCTGTCAGTGAGCACATCCTAAAGATGTCTGGGTTGCACAACCGTATGACCCAGCTGAACATTAACCTCCCAGATGAGGCGGTCATTGACAGAATCCTCCAGTCGCTCCCACCAAGCTACAAGAGCTTTGTGATGAACTACAACATGCAGGGGATGGTGAAGACCATTCCTGAAGTGTTCTCGATGCTGAAGTCAGCAGAGGCTGAAATCAAGAAAGAACATCAAGTGTTGATGGTCAATAAGACCACTAAGTTCAAGAA
>NW_021226290.1:0-1237 GCF_002162155.2 Triticum dicoccoides | reverse complement strand
TAAATCATACGAGTCTCCTAAATCAAGCACTCGGAGGAACCTCATATTGGCTGATATGAAAAAGGATCTCCACTCTCCAAACACGGTCAATGACCGTACGTGTGACAGGTCTAGCATGCTCTGCAACACACATTTATTCCTTCCCCAGTTGCTGCCTATGACAAGATGACGGATTGCACCTTGTGTGTCGCTCAAACAACATCCTTCTTCCAGTGTGAAAACAAGGTTTTCCTCCCTGGCCTTTGAGATGCATATTTCACGAATCATATCATGAAGTTGGCAAGAATTAATTTTTCCACTGTATTGGTCTGTCCCTTCCCCTGGCAGGATCATACTCCTATCCAACAGCTCATCAAAGTACCTCCGACAAAGTTCAGTTGCAGTCATGCCATTGATGTCCCTTGAGTAACCCTCTGCAATCCATCGCCTCACCAAGCGACCCCACCTAATTCTGTAGTCTTCTGGAAATATAGACAGGTATAAGAAAACAGACTTGAGATGGTACGGCAAACCATCGTAGCTCCTCATAAGAATTGACTTCATTGTCCTAAGTTCAGGATTTATCTCCAATTCAGTGTTAATACCATAACTCATCTTCTTCCATTCAAAAGCAGTTTTTGGCTTAGTAGCTAGGTATCCACCAATAGTCGATATTGCAAGGGGAAGTCCATTACATTTCTGCAGGATAAGTATAGCTTGCTCCATCATAGCTGGGGATAATTTATTATTTTCAATAGTCTTCTTGAATACCTGCAACAGAAATAATTTCACAAAGTTAACTAGCTGGATTGAAGGTTTATTGTTGCTAATTAAATAATATGAACTTAATAGTCCTAGCTTCAATATGTGGCTTCTAGGAGCCAGAGTACTTCAATCTGACATTTCTGTTTGAATCTCCATTTGTTACTATTGCACAGAAGGGATACAAACTTTAAGTTTTCTGCATATGGAGAATTCACCAAGGATTGGAATTTCCTTGTATCATGTGCAGAAAACATTTATGATTTAAATATGCACCTGGGGGCACGATTGTTATAATTCAAATATGCACCAGCTTCTATTAAACAAACAAGTATCAGTCCTGAGTATGGTGAGAACATTTGACGCTGCAACTGACTTGATGAGGTAAAACATATACAACACCGCCGTATGGGTCAGTAAAGGATGTGAACTGTTTTTCTGAAGGACCTGCATAATTACAATCCTAACAAAAATATTTGGCTTATTCAAAAAAAAA
>NW_021226289.1:0-847 GCF_002162155.2 Triticum dicoccoides | reverse complement strand
TTGTTTCGAACGTCTTCTCAAGGCCAGTGATCTTCTCCATGGCCTCTTCAAAATTGTTCAGCACATCTTGTACCTGTTCAGTCATCATTTGCTGAAACTTATCATGAAGCTCCTTGTTCGATAAGTTCTCCCAGTCAATCTCGTCGGCTTGTGATCCTGGCATGGTTAGCAGCAATAGAAACACACAAGAATATGATCCTACAGACTACTAAGAAGTGGTGGTGGTGTATCACAAATCCGTCAAGCAAATCTCAAATTCTTACCAGTTCTTACCCAGCAGCAGGCGGTGATCGGCAACCGTTGTAGTCAAAAACTCTCAAAGCTTGGATAGAGCGATTACCAGGGAGAGTCAAACACACGACGTAGATGTATGTAGAGCTGGGAAGGCTTATAGTATGGTAGCAAAAAGGGTCAGCAATAATCAATTCAGAGATGCAAAGTTGAATAAACGCTCAACGACGGTACTGTGTTGGTCCTAGGCTAGACTGTGCTAGAGACGCGAGCCTAGAACACCAACAAAATCACGGCGCGGCACGTAAACAAGGGAAAAGCACACTCTGAATTTTTTTTTCGCTCTTTTTTTTTTTGCGCTCTTTTTTTTTGCACTGCTTTTTTTTTGCGAAAAATCACTATAATGGCGAGTGTCACAAAACTCTTCCTAGGTCAAACTGACAGGATGGGCACGAATTTTTTTTTTCGACCAAATTTTTTTTTTCGACTGCCCGGACCCAAAAATTGGAAACGGGTCAAAAAAAACTTCCTATAATGGCACCTGTCTCAAAACACTCAGAAACACCTAAAAATAGGATAGCCAGAAATTTTTTCGAAAAATGCGTTTTCGAAAAAT
>NW_021226288.1:0-757 GCF_002162155.2 Triticum dicoccoides | reverse complement strand
GCCCGTCCGGCCCTGGCCACGCCGTGATGCCCTCGCCTCGCCTTGCTCTTGCACGTGCCCACCACGGCCCCGCACCGGTCACGCCCGCTCCGCTGTCGCCGGCAGCCTGCGGCCTCGCCCCGGCGCGTCCTGCATTCGGGCAACGCCACGCCTGGGGCAACGCCCGCACCCGCTGAGTCCTGGCGCCCGTTACCCGTGCCCTTGCGCCCGCTTAGGCCCTTGGGGCCAATGACAGCCGGGGCCCCAAACCCCCCAAGAACGATTTTATAAAAAAAAAGAATTAAAAAAATATATAATAAATAAATAATTAATAATAAAATTAATTAATTAATTAATTAATTAACTAATTAATTAACTAATTAATTAACTTATCTAATCTTGTTTAGTTTAACTAATTAAGATTAATTAACCTAATAAATAGTTACCCTAATTGTTAATTAGCTAAACAATCCCTAACAGGTGGGACCCACCTGTCAGGTTGACCAAGTCAACTGCTGACGTCATGCTGACATCATGCTGACGTCAGCAAATACTGTTTTGGATAATGTTGAATTTAAATAAATAATTAAAATCAGAAAATGATTAAATCTTTAGAAAATCATATCTTTTAATCCGTAACTCGGATTAAAATATTTTCAACACGAAAGTTGCTCAGAACGACGAGACGATTCCGGATACGCAGCCCGTTCGTCCACCACACACCCCTAACATATCAAACTCGCAACTTTCCCCCTCCGTTCCTCTGCCCGAAAACACG
>NW_021226287.1:0-1724 GCF_002162155.2 Triticum dicoccoides | reverse complement strand
TTCTATTCACCCATGGGAGGATCCATGGATTCCTTTTAACCATGGTTTCAAACCCCTAATTCAGCTTCCTGATGCAGCTATCAGTAGGGTGGAAGAATTGATTGACGCAGACAATGGTGAATGGAATATGAATTTGATTAATGCAAATTTTGTGGAACCGGATGTTAGTGTAATATGCAGGATTCCGATTAGTAATTCAGCTGAGGATATTTGGGCTTGGCAACCAGAAAAACATGGTCATTTCACTGTGAAATCGGCATATAGAGTTCTTGTCTCTAAAAGTCGTCAAACTTACCAGCCCGGGTCTAGCATCAATCAGGAGAAGGTATGGAAGAAAATGTGGAAACTTGAGGTCCCTCCTAAGGTGAAGAATTTCTGGTGGCGTATTATCCATGACTTTATACCCTGTCGTGCCGTTTTGAAGCGACGACATATGGAACGTATTGATTTCTGTGACACTTGTGGTCAACAGGAAACTACAATGCATGCTATCTTTGATTGCACTTGGGCAAGGATCTTCTGGGAGCAGGTGAAGTCCCTAACTGGCATAAAAATTCCTGACCTACATCCACACTCTTGGATGTTCGATGTGGTGGATGGTACAAAGATACCCCAATCTGAAGCTTGTATAATTTTAAGTGGAGCATGGGCGATCTGGACCGAACGAAATGCAAGAAAGCATGGAGAGTCTGGGCGCTGTATCATGCAATCAGTAAGATGGGTGATAGACTCGGTAATGGACTCAACAAGTGCTGGAAAAGTAAGCAAGCCGAAGCAATCAAAACAAATAAAATGGAATCCACCTGATGAAGGCGTGATGAAGATTAATGTAGATGCATCCTTTGATGATGTTTCCTGTCAAGGTTCGTCTGGGCTGGTTATTCGGGATAGGGAGGGTGCATTACTTCGTGCACAAGCCCTTTGGTATAATTTTGCAGCTAGCTCACAGTCCATGGAAGCAGAAGCAATTCGAGATGGAGTTCGAATGGCTATTGAGAGAGGTTTCAGCAGAGTTGGGGTGGAAACTGATGCTCAAGCTATTGTTAAGTTATGGGAGTCAGATACCTTCGATCGTTCGGAGATAGCTGCCATTCTTCAAGAGATCAGGGAGCTTTCTGATCAATTTGAGAGTTTTAGGCTGAAATTCGTACGTAGAGAAGCTAATGAAGCGGCTCATTTATGTGCGAAGCAGGCGACAAGTGTTAGGAGAAGATGTTTATGGCTTAATTACACTCCTGTTTTCCTAATGAACATGTTGTATCGTGACTGTATGCCTGCTTAAGTAAGCAATAAAACTCTTTTATGTTGCAAAAAAAAAAGACATTTTCACCCTGTTGCAGTGTACGGGCTCCATGCATGTCACGTACGCTCAGAGATACTACTCCCTAGCTCTACCACGTGCTATGCATGAAGGCGGTAGTTTGGCCCTGAAGATGGCTGGCAGCAGCCAGCCTGACGTTGGATGCCCGTGACGGACGGACGGATGGACGGACATGCATGCCGTCGTGTTTCGCCGTCCACGTACATACTGACATACATCACACATTGCATGCATCATGAGAAACGAAAGAGAAACGGAGGGAGAGTTCGGCTTGGCAGGACCAGCTGGGCAGGAAGGAGGACAAGCGCAAGACGCCACGGCTTCCTCGGGAAACGGGATGCAATGGACCGAGGGAGAGAGGTAGAGGGTCCATGAGCAAATGCACAGAGAGAGAGAGAGAGAG
>NW_021226286.1:0-1095 GCF_002162155.2 Triticum dicoccoides | reverse complement strand
TTGTATTTGAACGTTAGAATCTATCACACCCGATCATCACGTGGTGCTTCGAAACAACGAACCTTCGCAACGGTGCACAGTTAGGGGGAACACTTTCTTGAAATTATGTGAGGGATCATCTTATTTAAGCTACCGTCGTTCTAAGCAAATAAGATGTAAAACATGATAAACATCACATGCAATCAAATAGTGACATGATATGGCCAATATCATTTGCTCCTTTTGATCTCCATCTTCAGGGCGCCATGATCATCATTGTCACCGGGATGACACCATGATCTCCATCATCATGATCTCCATCATCATGTCTTCATGAAGTTATCTCGTCATCTATTACTTCTACTACTATGGCTAACGGTTTAGCAATAAAGTAAAGTAATTACATGACGTTTATGTTGACACGCAGGTCATAAATAAATTAAGACAACTCCTATGGCTCCTGCCGGTTGTCATACTCATCGACATGCAAGTCGTGATTCCTATTACAAGAACATGATCAATCTCATACATCACATATATCATTCATCACATCCTTTTGGCCATATCGCATCACATGGCACATGCTGTAAAAACAAGTTAGACGTCCTCTAATTGTTGTTGCAAGTTTTTACGTGGCTGCTATAGGTTTCTAGCAAGAACGTTTCTTACCTACGCCAAAACCACAATGTGATATGCCAATTTCTATTTACCCTTCATAAGGACCCTTTTCATCGAATCTGATCTGACTAAAGTAGGAGAGACAGACACCCGCTAGCCACCTTATGCAACTAGTGCATGTCAGTCGGTGGAACCAGTCTCACGTAAGCGTACATGTAAGGTCGGTCCGGGCCGCTTCATCCCACGATGCCGCCGAATCAAGATAAGACTAGTAACAGCAAGAAAATTGACAAAATCAGCGCTCACAACAACTTGTGTTATACTCGTGCATAGAAACTACGCATAGACCTAGCTCATGATGCCACTGTTGGGGAACGTAGCCGAATTTTAAAATTTTCTACGCATTACCAAGATCAATCTATGGAGTCATCTAGCAACGAGTGAGAGGGGAGTGCATCTACATACCCTTGTAGATCGCGAACGGAAGCGTTCAAGAGA
>NW_021226285.1:0-836 GCF_002162155.2 Triticum dicoccoides | reverse complement strand
CCAATGATATCATAAGGCACTTGTAAGTGATACATATCAAATTAATGCGTGGAATTAATCGAAACCCATTCCATCTAATAGAAGCTAGTCCGGAAGTAAGCCGAGCCAACTGATAGAAGTGAAACTAAACTTTACATTACAGGTTGGTCGACCACCGATATCTTTCGATCAAGAAAATTTAAAATGAGTTTTTGTGAAAAAGATCTCGAATCTAGTATTAAACAAACCAGATACCCGTGAAAATTAAGGATAATTAAAGAGTTAAATGTTATAATCTTCTGACTAGTAATCATATGCATGGTTAATTTGTTCTTGTCAACACTCTATCCGGTTCACTTTTTAGGCTAGTCATAAAGGGAGAGTAACTTACACTAGTGTCATGCATATGACACTAGTTTATGTTACTATTTTCATAGTTGGGACTAACATAGAGATAGTGTCATAAGTGGTTGTGTTTATTAGCTTGTACACTATTTTTATTTTAGGAAGTGCTATGTGACGTAACATATTATGTTTACTTAAAACACCTCTTTTCTCATTAACTACATGGCACATAAGCAGACTTATCTCGGGCCACGCTATGTTACTAGCTAAGTTACTCCCACTATGACGGACAGTGGTTAAGTATCATAAGTAATGCCTTCCGACAAGATAAATGTCTTTCTAGGCTAAGTGAGTATCAAAAGTGGCCCCGAGACAACCTTTATAAAGAATTTATATCCATTTACTGTTGTTATTCATTATAGTACAAATCAAGAGCAGAATTTCGTGTACTTAAGTTGCACCTCGAGTTATTTATGCAACATCTGCATAAAAGTCCTGAATTGTAATTCGGG
>NW_021226284.1:0-685 GCF_002162155.2 Triticum dicoccoides | reverse complement strand
GGCGAAAAAAAAACATTGAGTGTAATGTGAGGCAAGCTTGGGCGGGGGCATTAATATTTTCGTGGGAACATTTAATTGAGCCCCAAAACATGGGAGACAACCGTTGCGCAGGCTCGTCGCGACTAGGCTAGGTTAGAGGTTTTATTTTCATATATATGTGTGCCGGTTGATGTGGTAACATAATTTGGTTGCGCTCGGTTATCATGAAAAAATGATTCTCGGGCGTACAAGATGAAGGGAACACAACTAATTGCCCATGCCGTGTACTACCACGTCTTTGCCCCGGAGGCTGGAGAGAGTAGGAGAGACGCCGCGCACCCGCGTGAGACTTGGTCTCGTTGGATGAGGACAAGTTGGCCCTGAATTCGGCTTGCCGGCGGGACACGAACACCAAACGGCGGCAACGACGGTGAGCTCGCAAATTAACATTGTGGGTGTGGATGTGCAATATGATCATGGTTGCAGCCCCAACGTCCACGTGGCCCGAGCTTGTAGACGGCAGCGTCAGTAAGTACATCCCCTTGATGGTTTTGTTAAATTCCTTGTTTCGGTTCACTACGTAAGCTGCTTTAGAATAGGAGGAGGAGGGGGTAGCATGCAACTAATGTAAGCGTGGAGAGCACGATATTACACTGAGGACCGAGGTTGGTTGCAGGCAATCACCGGAACAAACGACAGCGCGCTA
>NW_021226283.1:0-1702 GCF_002162155.2 Triticum dicoccoides | reverse complement strand
AATTGATTGTGTCGTTCGTCTGGGCTTTATGGTGGGATCTCTTGATGAATGGCTCCCTTGGTAGGTGCTTAGGTGATGTGGGCCTTCATTGACAAAAAATGTCGAGTATGAAACGTTTCATCAGCACAACACATGCGGTCAACAACATAGGTAATTTTCTAATGTATTTGTATTAATTAAAAGACGCCCTCCAGTCACACGGTCAAAAAGATCCCACCCAAACAACATAATAAAACGAATTGAAAAATGGTACACTCACGGATGATTCACTATGGATTGATCATAGCAAGCATTCTTCCACCAATCACTTCCTAGATTTTCACTGTTGGGCCATTCTTTCCTTAAATTTTCAACCATAAATTGATACATTCATATGTAAGCATGACTCCGTAAAGTCTGTCCATAGGTGTGACATCTCTGATAAAAAAAACAATCAGTTAGTTCTCCCACACGCCAAACCAACTAGCACGTAAATAATTTTCACTACTTAAAAAAATTATCACGTAAAACAAAATATGTACAACCCCAAGAACATAAGCGGCGCAGCAAAGCGCGCACTGCCATTCTAGTACTAAAGAATCCCATAGAAATAGGACAATCCCACAAGCTTCTTCTTAGGCTGGTCATAGTGGGAGTAACATAGCAAGTAACATAACACATCCCAAGAAACGTTTGCTTACATGGCATGTATTTAATGAGGAGAGAGATGTGAAGGAAACATGCCCTAGAGGCAATAATAAAGTTGTTATTTATATTTCCTTATATCATGATAAATGTTTATTATTCATGCTAGAATTGTATTAACCGAAAACTTAGTACATGTGTGAATACATAGACAAACAGAGTGTCACTAGTATGCCTCTACTTGACTAGCTCGTTGAATCAATGATGGTTATGTTTCCTGACCATAGACAAGAGTTTTCACTTAATTAACGGGATCACATCATTAGAGAATGATGTGATTGACTTGACCCATCCATTAGCTTAGCACGATGATCGTTTAGTTTGTTGCTATTGCTTTCTCCATAACTTATACATGTTCCTATGACTATGAGATCATGCAACTCCCGAATACCGGAGGAACACTTAGTGTGCTATCAAACGTCACAACGTAACTGGGTGACTACAAAGATGCTCTACAGGTGTCTCCGATGGTGTTTGTTGAGTTGGCATAGATCGAGATAAGGATTTTTCACTCCGAGTATCGGAGAGGTATCTCTGGGCCCTCTCGGTAATACACATCACTATAAGCCTTGCAAGCAATGTAACTAATGAGTTAGTTGCGGGATGGTGCATTATGATACGTCTCCAACGTATCTATAATTTTTGATTGCTCAATGCTATATTATCTACTGTTTTGGACATTATTGGGCTTTATTATCCACTTTTATATTATTTTTGGGACTAACCTACTAACCGGAGGCCCAGCCCAGAATTGCTGTTTTTGCCTATTTTATGGTTTCGAAGAAAAGGAATATCAAAAGGAGTCCAAACGGAATGAAACCTTCGGGTACATGATTTTCTCAACAAACAAGACCCAGGAGACTTGGACCCTACGTCAAGACACAAAAGAGGAGGCCACGAGGTAGGGGGGCACGCCTACCCCCCCAGGCATGCCCTCCACCCTCGTGGGCCCCCTTTTGCTCCACCGACGTACTCCTTCCTCCTATACATACCTACCTACCCCCAAACGATCAGACAC
>NW_021226282.1:0-777 GCF_002162155.2 Triticum dicoccoides | reverse complement strand
TGTATCACGTTGGTTGCGAGGTTCTTCTTTGTTTGTTTAGCCTCCTAGTGGATTCATACCTTGGTTCTCAAAAAGAGAGGGAAATACTTACGCTACTTTGCTGCATCACCCTTTCCTCTTCAAGGGAAAACCAACACAGTGCTCAAGAGGTAGCAAGAAGGATTTCTGGCGCCGTTGCCGGGGAGGTCTTCGCTCAAGTCAAGACATACCAAGTACCCATCACAAACTCATATCCCTTGCATTACATTATTTGCCATCTGCCTCTCGTTTTACCCTCCCCACTTCACCCTTGCCATTTTATTCACCCTCTCTTTTCCTTTCGCCTCTCTTTTGTTTGCCTTCTTGTGTGCTTGTGTGTTGGATTGTTTGTCACGATGGCGCAAGATAATACCAAATTTTGTGACTTTTCAAATACCAATAATAATGATTTCCGTAGCACTCCGATTTCTCCTCTTAATGATGTTGAATCTTGTGAAATCAATGCTGCTTTGCTGAATCTTGTTATGAAAGATCAATTCTCTGGCCTTCCTTGTGAAGATGCCGCTACTCATCTAAACAACTTTGTTGATTTGTGTGATATGCGAAAGAAGAAATATAAGGATAATGATATTGTTAAATTGAAGTTATTTCCGTTTTCACATAGAGATCATGCTAAAACTTGGTTTTCGTCTTTGCCTAAGAATAGTATTGATTCATGGAATAAGTGCAAAGATGCTTTTATCTCTAAGTATTTTCCTTCCCCTAAAATCATCTCTCTTAGAAATGATATTATGAATT
>NW_021226281.1:0-531 GCF_002162155.2 Triticum dicoccoides | reverse complement strand
GGAGGCCTGTCAGGGGGCCCACGAGGCAGGGGGCGCGCCCTAGGGGGTGGGCGCGCCCCTCACCCTCGTGAACAGGGTGTGGGCCCCCTAACGCTGATTCCTTCGCCAGTATTTTTTATTAATTCCAAAAATGACTTTCTTGGAGTTTCAGGACTTTTGGAGCTGCGCAGAATAGGTCTCTAATATTTGCTCCTTTTCCAGCCCAGAATCCCAGCTGCTGGCATTCTCCCTCTTCATGTAAACCTTGTAAAATAAGAGAGAATAGCCATAAGTATTGTGACATAACGTGTAATAATAGTCCATAATGCAATAAATATTGGTATAAAAGCATGATGCAAAATGGACGTATCCACTCCCCCAAGCTTAGACCTCGCTTGTCCTCAAGCGGAAGCCGATATCGAAAAATATGCCCACATGTTTAGAGATAGAGGTGTCGATAAAAATAAAATATAGACATGTATGCATCATGATGATTCTTATAATAACAACAACAATATATATATATATATATATATATATATATATATATAT
>NW_021226280.1:0-2639 GCF_002162155.2 Triticum dicoccoides | reverse complement strand
TGAGCTAACCCCAAACATCCAAATATGATTGTTAAATTAAAATCCTTGCTAACCAAAAGTGAACATGAGAAGTTGCTAACACTTGCCAATCATGTTAACAAAAATCCCATGTTTGGGAAGACAAGCTGTCCTCGGGTAAGAGTAACTATTTAGATTTATAAAACACATGCCACTGTAATGTTGCATATGAAGTGAGTGAAAAAACAAAACTGAACATCAAGCTAACAGTATAAAAGTTAGACAGGAGTAATGGGATATTGTAAGGCATGTTTAGATTAACCTGCTTACCTGCATATGAATGAACATATTCCATAGAAACAAAAGAATTAGTTCCTTGTCGCCATTAAGAATATCTTGTGCTTTTGTCGCCATCAAGAACATGTTTAGATTACTTCGACACGAGTAATGGGATACTGTAAGGCATGTTTAGATTAACCTTACTTGATACACTGGATAGCCATATGGTGCAGTTGTGCAATTTCATTTAATGTGTATGTGATGGAGCAATCACTTTCTGAAATAAAACATGATGTCATTGTAATGGCACTAAGGATCTAGACAATGTTGGGCAAATAAATGCATGCCAAAATAATTGAGACATCAGTCTACATAGAATTATGCCATCATGGAGACCTTCAAATAAATTTCCTATAGTGAAACCATATACTCTCACAACGCCAAATATTAAAAGAAAGAATAATTAATATTAAAAGGAAACTTAGAGCAAAATGCAAATGTCGAAGTTCAGCACTATGTTGCATAGTTATTGTTCTTTGGAGATCACGGTAATGTTGGCTATCACCATACTTGTTGATAATTCAGGGATGGAGATATCAGTGCAGCCATTTATTGGTAGTTTTCTGTTCTCTGAAGTTGTTTGATTTCTGTTCGGGTGTTACATGGATATATACTCTGCTTTTTGTTTGTTGCAAGATTCGAGGCGTTGGTGGATGCTTGTTCTTGAAATGGTTGGATAAACCAGGCACACATCTCCAGCAATAGTTAATTAAGGACGTACATGATGATGTTTGGACAAGAAAGAAGAGTGAAAAAGCTTGTGCTTACACAGTTGGACAGAGAGCATACGTGTTAAAGTTGAGCTGGAAGCTCCAGTAGCATGCTGCTCCTTTGCACCTACATTTTCCTGTTGCTCCTTTGAATGATGCTGCTGCTCTTCTCCGGATGAATGTTGTTGTTGCTCTTGTGCATAAGCATCCTCCCAATCACTATGCTCTTGTGCGTAATCCAGTGGATCCATGCCTCAAATTTGTCCAGAAAATTGAAACAGTCTGAATAAAAAAAAAACTTCTTTGATTCCAGTTCTAGTTGAATAAACCCTAAATCAACTAATGGAAGCAGACCACAACCACAACATGGCACATAGCAGAGGTAAAATCAACAACTCCATACATGACATCAGTAAAATAATATGGAACCAGAGACTACAGAATCCCCAAACCGCCCCAAACCCCAACCTCCACAGTTCTTACCTGGAGTAACAGCGAACCGCAATGGAGTGGAAAAAGTAAATGACTGAAAAATATAGTATCCTTCCTAAGAGCAACAGGGACATTTCCGGTCTTGGATTACTCCAGGTTCCCCATCCTCGTGCAAGAGAAACGCCAGAGCCACCCATCCCCATGTTCGCTCAAAGTAATAAGTTTGCATTGGTACAATTTAGAGTTTGGGGGGAAATAAGCATTACTCAAAGTAATTCTTTCAGGAACTCCAAAGAAACGAAAATCAGAGCTAAAGTTGTCACGTAATAAGAGATAAAGCAGAAGGCAAGGCAGAGCAAATAAGGATTCACAATAACAAGCGCCAAACATGCCAACATAACAAATATTCAGCAGCAATAAAGCAATCAATCAAAAAAATTACACCATCCTGTACCATCAACAAACTAATCTCCCTTCTAGAAGATACTAATCACTTCCAAGAGAATTCTTGCATGCAACGGTATTTTCGTTCATATATTTTTCTTTCTAAATAATCCATTAATAGACTATTGTTCTCGTAAGGAAGCCCAATTTAGTAAGGTTCAAGAATAAATATCTCAGAAAGTCTATGAAACACGTGTGCTAGACTGGAATACCAAACTGAAACTGTAATCGTCAAGACCAAGCTGCACTGATTTCTCTTGTGAAGTTGTCTACAACCTTTTTAATCACAGAGAACCTAATGGACTCACTCATCATTGGTTTCATAAGAGAAAATTGTACTTCGGATAGTTCCACACTATCTCACATAGTTATCTAATTCGGTAGATCAGCTCTTCTTGATCTCCCTTGGAAATATACCGTAATATATTTGCTATAACTATATTACGACATCTCTAAGTTGTTCACCAGTATAATTAAAATTGAAATTAACATCAGAGTCATATTGAACAATCAACAATAGTCCTTGTAAGATTGTAATCTCAATGTAACAATCACAATAATGTAGCAGGCTCAGTTAAGCCACTCCTTACCTCGGCATGAAGTAGTCATGTTTTCCTTTCCTCTTTGAAGTGCCAGAGTTGTAGCCTCGATTCTACCGCATTGGCCATCATGGCCAGCGAGCAAGTAAAGAAACCTTAGATGCACTGCCTTAGTAAAAGAACAACAAGTCATCATCTAGAAAGGAATGGCAGGTCA
>NW_021226279.1:0-1149 GCF_002162155.2 Triticum dicoccoides | reverse complement strand
TTGCATCTTTTACGTGGCTGCAATTGGGTTCTAGCAAGAACGTTTTCTTACCTACGAATCACCACAACGTGATTTTGTCAACTTCTATTTACCCTTCATAAGGGCCCTGTTCATCGATTCCGCTCCAACTAAGGTGGGAGAGACAGACACCCGCCAGCCACCTTATGCAACTTGTGCATGTCAGTCGGTGGAACCGGTCTCACGTAAGTGTACGTGTAAGGTTGGTCCGGGCCGCTTCATCCCACAATACCGTTGAGCAAGAAAAGACTAGTAGAGGCAAGTAAGATGACAAAATCCACGCCCACAACAAAGTTGTGTTCTACTCGTGCAAAGAGAACTACGCATAGACCTAGCTCTGATACCACTATTGGGGAACGTTGCAGAAAATTAAAATTTTTCCTACGGTTTCACCAAGATCCATCTATGAGTTCATCTAAGCAACGAGTCTAGGGAGAGAGTTTGCATCTACATACCACTTGTAGATCGCGTGCGGAAGCTTGCAAGGTGATGATGTAGTCGTACTCGACGTGATCCAAATCACCGATGACCTGCGCCGAACGGACGGCACCTCCGCGTTCAACACACGTACGGAAACAGCCACGTCTCCTCCTTCTTGATCCAGCAAGGAAGGGAGGAGAGGTTGAGGGAGATGGCACCAGCAGCAGCACGACGGTGTGGTGTTGGTGGAGCTGCAGTACTCCGACAGAGCTTCGCTAAGCACTATGGAGGTGGAGGAGGTGTTGGGGAGGGAGAAGGAGGCAACCAAAGGCCAGGGCGTTCAGGTATGAAGTCCCTCCTCTCCCCCCACTATATATAGGGGTGCCAAGGGGGGGTGGCCGGCCCTAGGAGATCAAATCTCCTAGGGGGTGCGGCGGCCAAGGGGGGTTTTCCCTCCCCCCAAGGCACCTAGGAGGTGCCTTACCCTCCTAGGACTCTTGCCCCCCTTGAACCCTAGGCGCATGGGCCTATGTGGGGCTGGTGCCCTTGGCCCATTAGGCCAAGGCGCACCCCCACACAGCCCATGTGGCCCCCCGGGACAGGTGGACCCACCCGGTGGACCCCCGGGACCCTTCCGGTGGTCCCGGTACAATACCGATAACCCCGAAACTTGTCCCGATGCCCGAAACAGGACTTCCCATATATAAATCT
>NW_021226278.1:0-772 GCF_002162155.2 Triticum dicoccoides | reverse complement strand
TACATCACATGGATGTAAACTCCGAGTTTTTGAATGGCGAGATAAAAGGAGATGTGTATGTGAATCAACCACCGGATTTCAACAAAGAGGGAGAAGGACACAAGGTACTGAAGTTACGCAAAATCTTGGATGGGCTATGGCAAGGACCTCGGGAGTGGAACATCAAAGTTGATCGGACATTGATTTCTCTTGGATTTGAGAAAGCTCCACTAGAGCATGCAATGTACAAGAGAGGTGAAGGAAGGGATCGTCTACTAGTTGGCATCTGCGTCGACGACCTATTGATTAGGAGAGCAGATGAAGAGGTGATTGCAAAGTTCAAGCTACAGATGAAAGAGCTTTTCAAGATGGATGATCTAGGTCTTTTGAGCTACTACCCCGGGATAGAGGTACAACAAAAGACGGATGGGATCACATTATGCCAGGAGGCATACATAAGAAAGGTACTTGAAAACTATGGCATGAAAGATTGCAATCCAATTGACGCTCAAATGAAACCTCATCTTGAGCTAAATAAGAAGGGCGAAGCACCCGCAGTTGATGCAATAGAGTATATTGCAGCTGCAACTGTGATGTGTGAAGGTGTGTGGCTAGGGTGGCTACACAGTGATCTCATGGATCGAGATCTGGAACAAGTGGTGCTCAATGTTGACAGCGAGTCTACAATTTTTCTACGCGAGGATCCAGTGCGGCATAATAGGAGCAAGCACATTGATACGATGTATCAGTACATGAAGGACAGCGTGGAAGAAGGAAAGATGGAGGTCAACTA
>NW_021226277.1:0-468 GCF_002162155.2 Triticum dicoccoides | reverse complement strand
CTCATTGATGCATTGGAATTGGAAGAAGTTGAAACGGGGAGTGGGTTGAATCAGGAAATGGGTTTGGGAAGGCCATGTGATACACGTTGGGGCTCTCACTTCAAAACCGTGAACCATGTCATCTGTATGTATGGTGCAATACGATGAGTCCTCATCAAGATTGGAAAAGAGTTCCATGGTGCGGAGGCGCAAGCGGCTCTAAGCATATTGACACCATTTCGATCATTTGAGTTTGTTTTCATGGCACACTTGATGCAAGAAATATTTGGATACAAAGATGAGTTGAGTAGAGCTTTGCAAAAGCAAGACCAAGATATTGTCCATGCTATTGAGCTTGTTGATATCACAAAGTATCACTTGGAGGGTTTGAGGACTGATCCTGGATGGGATGATTTTCTCAAAAAGGTCACATCTTTTTGTACGAAGCATAAGATCAAAATTGTTGATATGGAGGGTCCTTACTTTCCC
>NW_021226276.1:0-921 GCF_002162155.2 Triticum dicoccoides | reverse complement strand
TGTATCATGTTTCCGGTTAATACAATTCTAGCATGAATAATAAACATTTATCATGATATGAGGAAATAAATAATAACTTTATTATTGCCTCTAGGGCATATTTCCTTCACTAAGCCCATATTTCGGGTGCACCTTTCAATCAATGCTTAATTGTGTATGCATTCCTCGAGCATACTCAATTATATCATTTGATCTGACAAATGCTATCTCCTTGTTCACATAACTGTGGAAATCCATCTTTTAGTAAAACTCGAGGAATTGTCGCTGAGTCCATCATCCACCCCCTCATCATTTCCTTGGTGTAATGATGAACTCATGATTCGGAACTTGCTTCCATAGTTCATTTCCTAAGAATCTTATAATGTCATCTCATCAATTGTGTTGCACATTTCCTTCTCAGGCATCATGAGTCTAAGGTATCCTGACACCAATCAGAACTGAATCTCGGTTAGATATGATGGTTGGGACATTTTCCAAAAGCCGTAACGTTGGACTTTGTATAGCCCAGTCAGTTGATGTCATGCCTAGCGCACCGAGCCGGAGGACCCATTGTTATAGTTTTCCTATTCAGCAAGCTTATCCATTCTTTCATGAGGAAATTGTAAAACTTATTCTACAAGTTGTTCCTGATGGATCCTTCGTGCATCCAAATTCTGAACCTTACTTGATGACCATGGCAATGCTATCTCGAAGTATGTCTGTGGTACTCCGATTTTCAACAAAGAACATTTGAAGCCCAATGTTAAATGTTTCCTGCTCAATTATCCAAACACCAATCTATGGGAAATGTCATGAAATTTCTCTCCCCTTACCTAAAGGGTTTTCTGCTTTCTATCATGTCATGGATATCATGCTTTGCTTGTCCTTGGGAAAGATATACCCCTGGAATGTGTTTAAACACATTTCCCTTTCCATTGTTCT
>NW_021226275.1:0-3165 GCF_002162155.2 Triticum dicoccoides | reverse complement strand
GAAACTCTTCTCGCAGGCTTCTGTCCATTCAAACTTCTTATCTTTCTTGAGTAACTGCGTCATAGGCTTGGCTATGGTGGAAAATCCTTCAATAAATCTGCGGTAATATCCTGCCATTCCCAAGAAACTCCGTATGTCTGTTACGCTGGCTGGTGACTTCCAGCCAAGTACGGCCTTGACTTTCTCTGGGTCCACTGCGATACCGTCTTGGGTTAGTACGTGGCCTAGAAAGCGTACTTGTCTTAGCCAAAATTCGCACTTGCCGAACTTGGCGTACAATTGGTGTTTTCTGAGCTCTCCTAGCACAATCCTGAGATGTTCTGCATGCTCTTCTGGTGTCTTGGAGTATACCAGAATATCGTCGATGAATACCACGACGAACTTGTCCATAAACTTCATAAATACTTTGTTCATGAGGTGAACAAAATATGCTGGGGCGTTAGTTAATCCAAATGGCACCACTGTGAACTCGTACAGTCCATATCTGGAGGTGAAGGCTGTTTTGGGGATATCTTCCGTTCGTACCTTCAATTGATGGTATCCTGACCTTAAGTCAATTTTTGAGAATACCTTGGCCTGAGCGAGTTGATCAAACAAATCGTTTATCCTTGGCATCGGGTATTTGTTTTTGACTGTGACCATGTTAAGCGCTCGATAGTCAATACACAATCTCAGCGTTCCATCCTTCTTTTTGGCAAATAAAATTGGTGATCCCCAAGGTGAGGAGCTGGCTTGAATGTATCCTTTTTCCAGTAATTCCTTTATTTGTTTCTTCAACTCGATCAACTCGGATGGTGCCATTCTGTATGGTTTCTTGTATATGGGGGTGGTTCCTGGTGCTAGCTCAATGCGGAATTCTATTTCTCGGTCTGGTGGCATTCCTGGTAGTTCTTCAGGGAATACATCTGGAAATTCACACACTACTGGAACCTCGTTTAGCTCAGAATTGTCCACCTGATTCAATCTCGGTTGCCGGGGTATTTTTCCTTCCTTGGCCGATACTCTTATTGTCTTCCCTTGGTGGTGTGTGAGAATTACGGTCCTGTTGAAACAGTCGAAAAACCCCTTGTTGGTGGTTAGCCAATCCATCCCTAGGATGACATCCAGTCCTTTATTTTCCAACACAATAAGATTTGCGTGAAACTCCAATCCTTCAAACTCAATGACCACATTCTGACAGTAATTCTGAGTAACTTGCTGAATCCCAGGGGACTTGATGATCATGGATTTCTCCAAGGGAAGCATCGAAAAATTATTTTGCAAAGCAAAACTTTTTGAAATGAAAGAGTGAGAAGCTCCAGAATCAAACAAAACCATTGCAGGTATTGTGTTGATAGGAAACGTACCGAGTACGATATCCGGAGCATTTTGTGCCTCCTCTTTGGTTACGTGATTCAGATGACCCTTCCTGTGGTTATTGTTGGGATTGAAATTGTTTCGCTTGGGCGCGGAATTGTTGCCGCCGTTGTTCGGCTTTGGGGTTGAGTTCCTTGGCTTGGGGCACTGTTTGGCATAGTGCCCTTCTTCTCCACAAGCGTAACAAGTAACGCCAGGGTGATAGGTGAATTCCTTGTCCCTTGCATGAAAATTCTTGATTGGGCGTGAGACATTGGATGAGGATTTGTGTGTCCCACCCTTTTGAAAATCTGTCCTGCTTCGGTGATTGCGAGCATGGTTAGTCTGGTCCCTTTTTCGCTTGCGGATGTCTTCCAGACTGCGTCTCTCACTTTCCAGAGTAATGGCTTTGTCCACCAGTGTTTTAAAATCAGGAAAGGTGTGCACGACCAGTTGGCATTTAAGCGCGGGCGCCAGACCGTCAAGGAATTTCTCCATCTTCTTGATTTCAGTCATATGCTCTTCATTGGCTTAGCGGGACAATAGAGTAAATTGACTGTTGTAATCTGACACTGTCATGTTCCTTTGTTTGAGGTCATCGAACTCTCTCTTCTTGATTTTCATAATACTCTTAGGAATGTGTGCACCACGGAAACCTTCCTTGAAATCTTCCCAGGTTATGTCATTTTCGTTGGGATGCATGTGCAGAAAATTCTCCCACCATGATGCGGCTGCTCCTGTGAGATAGTGCGGAGCTTACAATACCTTTTCGGGGTCTGAACATTTTGCAATAATTAATTTTCTCTCCATATCTCGAAGCCAATCCTCGGCCTCAAGAGGCTTGTCAGTATGAGAAAATGTTTGGGGACTTGTCTTCTGTAGCTCAGATAACTTGGAATGCTGCTGATACTGTCCATGGTGATTTCCCATGTTGATGACTTGGTTCATCATTTCACGATGTTGTTGCTGACTGTGTTCATAAAGGCGGCACATTTGGGAAAGTGCCGTTTCACTGTCCTGTTGGCTTGACTGTCCCTGAGTGAACTCGTTGCTGGGTTGTGTATCATAATTTTCCTCTGGTGGAATTGGCATGGAGCGAGTCCAAGGACGAGACATTTTTCACTCTGGGGATATATTTGTAAAACCCATAAGAAAAGTGGAAAGAGTCGCAAAAACAAATCCAAAAAAAATGCATAAAGCTGGCAAATAAAACTAAATAACCCAGCTTACTTAAGAAAAACAAATCGACTTGCGCACGGAGAAGGACTGCTCATTACATATCTTACACGCGGGCGGTAATTATACAATACATCACTCAGGATATGCATACATAATCCTGACATGTTATTTAGGCTAGTGCACTTCTCCAGATCCTACATGATGCGCAAACAGGCTACTTCTCACAACCTATGTACATATCTTACAAAGCGGTACATTACATGGCAGGCAAGCGCACTCAGCCGGAAATGTTGACGACCTCCTTTGCCCTGCCGAGGGCGAGGCGTAACGAGGTTGGGGACTCGACTTCCTCCTCGCTAATAGGCTCCATACGTGTAGTGTTGCCCAGAGTGGACGGAGCGGTTGCCAGGGGCGGAGCAACACGTACAGGAGTGGGCGCGAAGGGTGGTGCAGTGCGTGCTGGAGTGGGTGCAATGACTTGGTTGAATTCTTCGGTAGAAGGCAGGCGACGAGTAGGCATATAAGATGTTGTGGACGAGACCAAAGTCAGTGGCGGTGCGATGGGTAGGAGCTCCCTCCTATTGGCAGCACAGCCATGAACTGAGTCCATGCGGGCAGCCACGAAGTCGTCCGCCAGGTTGTCGAAGGCTG
>NW_021226274.1:0-1816 GCF_002162155.2 Triticum dicoccoides | reverse complement strand
CATGATATCAATGAGTCTCTCAAAGCAATGAGAATTTCCATTGATGAGTGCAAAGAAAGAACCGCTAGATTGCGTGCTAAGAAAGATAGCTTTATAAAGGCGTGTTCTTCTAGTTTCCATGAAAATAATGATGAAGATCTTAAAGTTATTGTTGAGTCTCCTTGAGGGAGTCCTGGACTAGGGGGTGTCCGGATAGCCGAACTATCATCGTTGGCCGGACTCCAAGACTATGAAGATACAAGATTGATGACTTCGTCCCGTGTCCGGATGGGACTTTCCTTGGCGTGGAAGGCAAGCTTGGCGATACGGATATTTAGATCTCCTACCATTGTAACCGACTCTGTGTAACCCTAGACCTCTCCGGTGTCTATATAAACCGGAGGGTTTTAGTCCATCGGACGAACAACAATCATACCATAGGCTAGCTTCTAGGATTTAGCCTCCTTGATCTCGTGGTAGATCCACTCTTGTACTACCCATATCATCAATACCAATCAAGCAGGAGTAGGGTTTTACCTCCATCGAGAGGGCCCGAACCTGGGTAAAAACATCGTGTCCCTTGTCTCCTGTTACCATCTGCCTAGACGCACAGTTCGGGACCCCCTACCCGAGATCCGCCGGTTTTGACACCAACATTGGTGCTTTCATTGAGAGTTCCTCTGTGTCGTTGCTCATAGGCCCGATGGCTCCTTCGATCATCAACAACAACGCGGTCCAGGGTGAGACTTTTCTCCCCGGACAGATCTTTGTATTCGGCGGCTTTGCACTATGGGCCAATTTGCTCGGCCATCTGGAGCAGATCGAAAGCTACGCCCCTGGCCATCAGGTCAAATTTGGAAGTTTGAACTTCACAACCGACATCCGCGGAGACTTGATCTTCGACAGATTCGAGCCACAGCCGAGCGCGCCGCACTGTCACGATGGGCATAACCTAGCTCTGCCGCCGGACAGTGCCCTGGAGGCCGCACAAGAGTCCGCTCCGACCCTTAACTCGGAGCCGACTGCGCCGATCGAGGATGGGTGCCTAGACACCGCCTCGGGGGCTGCTACCTCTACGGCGATAGAGCCGAATACCGACCCTGTCCCTTGTGAAGCTCGTGACTCCGAGGTGCCGGACTCCTCGCCGGACTCCAAACCTCCCGTGCCCCTACCAATCGAATCCGATTGGGTGCTGATTATGGAGTTCACCACTGCGGACATCTTTCAGCACTCGGCTTTTGGCGACATCCTGAATTCGCCAAAGTATCTCTCGTTATCAGGAGAGCCCTGGCCGGACTGCGGTCAGGACGGTTGGGATGCGGACGACGAAGAAATTCAAAGCCCACCCACCACCCACTTTGTAGCCACTGTCGACGATCTAACCGACATGCTAGATCTCGACTCTGAAGATATCGACGGTATGGACGACGATGCTAGAGACGACCAAGAACCAGCGCCCACAGGGCACTGGAAAGCCACCTCAACTCACGATGTATACATGGTGGATACACCAAAAGGAAGCGATAAGGAGGAACAACGGAACGCTGCGAGGCATAATTCCCCCGAAAAACAGCCAAAACAGCGACGCAAGCGTCGCCCGAAGTCCCGCCTCGATAACAACAGCACCCATATCGACCTAGCCATAGAGCAGGGCAAACCAGTGGACGACGAACATGCCACCAAGCAACCATCCGAACAAGATGAATTGGATAAACAGTCCATCCCCGGCGAAAACAACAGTCTGGATGATCTCACGTCGGACACATCCTTAGAACAGAAAAATCCTCACAAAAGGCTCGTCACCACTGCACGAAGTCTGAAGAAGCAGAAGCGGAAG